>NC_057798.1:807704930-808004930 GCF_018294505.1 Triticum aestivum
CTAGTAATAGTTAGCGCACTGGGCCGAGCGGCTAGGCCCATCGAGCAAGAGCGACCAAGCATGAGGATGTTCAAATAATTATCAAACGGAATTTGGATGGGTATGACTTTTTTATATATCCAATTGTTATGTAAGACATTACATATATACATTATAATTTTTTTCATGACATATATATAGTGTTGGCGATGATCCCGGCTGCCGCTAGTCGTCGAAGTACTGTCTCGACAAACTTTACTGACCGATGCTTTGGCCACGGCAGCGTGTACGCGAAGGTACAAAGAGGCAACGCACACGTCTTGGAGCTAAGCAGGCAAGCACACAGCTTGATGGATTCTCGTGTCTAGCTAGCTAGCACGAACCAGGTCACCGGAACACAATACGCAAGATGATGGCAACAGGTGCGTGTCGCACCTGTGTTTTCTTATTGCTTTGATTGATCTGAGTTGATTACACGGGGGTACAACAGTATTTATATTGATCCTACTAGTCCTATTCCTAGTCCTAGTACAAATACAAATCCTACTCGGTTGATTGCACCAAGTCCGTACCGGACTGGTCTAACCGTGGTTGATTCCAACAATCACCCCCCCAACCACGATGTCCTCACTTCACAGCTTGGACGCCGATCCTTCCCCGCATCTCCGTGAACTTCTGTCGTCCCAAAGATTTGGTCAGGATATCTGCAAGCTGATCGTTGGTGCAAATGTAGTTGACTTCAATCTTGCCTTCTTCCACGCAATCCCGTATGTAATGATACCTTATATCAATGTGTTAACTTCTATCATGATGCACTGGATTCTTACATAGAGCAATAGTGGACTTGTTGTCAACATAGAGCACCACTCCTTCCGGTTCCTTGTCAGTGAGGTCACCGAGTAGCCTTTCTAGCCAGACACCTTGACCTGCCGCGGTTGCAGCTGCAATATACTCCGCTTCACAGGATGATAATGCGACCACCTTCTGCTTTTGTGATAGCCAACTCACTATGTTTCTTCCCAAGAAATATGCCACGCCCGAGGTACTTTTACGGTCGTCAATATCTCCTGCCAAGTCGCTATCACTGTAGCCAAGTAGCTCCACCATCTCCTTCCGCTTCTCTCTCAAATAGACACAACCGAAGTTAGTTGTCCCTTTGATGTACCTGAGTATTTGTTTCACAGCTGCCCAATGTTCTGTCGTGGGTGCTTCCATGAAGCGACTCACTACGCCAACGGAATAGGCCAAATCTGGTCGTGTATTCACAAGATACCTTAGGCTTCCGACCACACTTCTATAGTCCGTTGCATCAACCGCGGGTGCTTGGCTCCTCTTGCTAAGTTTAAGTCGAGGCTCCATTGGAACATGACTTGGATTGCAGTCCTCCATGCTACAGCTTTCAAGAATCTTCTTTGCATATGCCTCCTGGCATAGCGTGATTCCCTCCGGCTTTTGATGTACCTCGATCCCGAGATAGTAAGTCAAGAGCCCTAAATCACTCATCTTGAAAAGCTCCTTCATTTGTAGCTTGAATCTAGCAATCTCCTCTTCATCTGCTCCAGTTATCAATAGGTCGTCGACATAGATGCCAACTAGTAGACGATCCCTTCCTTCACCTCTCTTGTACATCGCATGCTCTAGTGGGGCTTTCTCAAATCCAAGAGAAATCAATGTATGGTCAAGTTTGATGTTCCACGCCCGAGAGCCTTGCCGTAGCCCATACAAGACTTTGTGTAGCTTCAGTACCTTGTGTTCCTCTCCCTCTTTGATGAATCCCGGTGACTGATTCACATACACATCTCCTTCTAACTCCCCATTCGAAAACGCGGGTTTTACATCCATGTGATGTATCTTCCATGATTCCTGAACCGCGAGAGTGATGAGTAGTCTCACCGATTCCATCCTTTCAATGGGAATGAACACTTCTTCGAAGTCCACACCTTCCTCTTGCACGTACTCTTTGGCTACTAGCCACGCTTTGTGCTTCACGGACCCATCGACATCTTTGTTGATCATAAATTCCCACTTAAGATCCATGACTTCTTCATTGTTAGGAAGATCCACAAGCTCCCATGCATTGTATCATGGATCGACCTCAACTCCTCTTCCATAGCCAGACGCCAACACTCCTTCGTATTCGTGTCCTCATATCCAGCCGGTTCCTCGGCGTTTTCCTCCATTACTATCGGAGGCGACGTTGCTTGCGCGGCTCCGTGTATCTTTAGGAGCGACGCCTCGCCTTCTCTGTTTCCTTGCGTTGCAATGGCCAAGCATGATGAAGCTGCACACGCGGTATCTCCTGGACTTGCAACTCCAGGTGATTCTAGTGATGGGCCAAGCTCATCACGTGAGCCACCTAGCAGCCTTCCTGCTAGGCCGCTTTCTCCTGGCCATACAAGCAAATTGGCTAGCCTCCTCTCTAGTGGGACTCCACATCTGCCTGTTACTGGGCAGCGTGGCGCAGCTTCTACGCACTTTCCACGGGACACCATCGAGCTGGAATTGCCTCCACAGCTGACCGATGCTTTGGCCATGGCAGCGTGTACGCGAAGGTACAAAGAGGCAACGCACACGTCTTGTAGCTAAGCAGGCAAGCACACAGCTTGATGGATTCTCGTGTCTAGCTAGCTAGCACGAACCAGGTCACCGGAACACAATACGCAAGATGATGGCAACAGGTGCGTGTCGCACCTGTGTTTTCTTATTGCTTTGATTGATCTGAGTTGATTACACGGGGGTACAACAGTATTTATATTGACCCTACTAGTCCTATTCCCAGTCCTAGTACAAATACAAATCCTACTCGGTTGATTGCACCAAGTCCGTACCGGACTGGTCTAACCGTGGTTGATTCCAACAGGGAGTACATTATAATTGCTCGTTAGTTTTTTTTGTGAAATAGGACCCATCTTTTAGTTTCGCACAGGGCCCCGGATTTTGCCGGCCCGGCCCTGGGTAGCACCTTCGAATGGCACAGGCGTAAGTCCGCTGTTAGAGCACCATACCCAAAACAACCTCAAAAATCAAAAGACACGTGCACAACAATTTGGAAACAAACACATATTTCCCAGAAAAAGGTCACACTATATAAAAAATGTTCCTTTTGTTCTAGAAAATAAGTAAGCAACATAAAGATTGATCACCCTAGCAGTAAGTGCATGTAACCTTTTGAGAGAGTCCATATTTCAACCCTCAATTGCCAGCAAAGTCCAAGAAACAACCCAAAACTTCAAAACCGTCTATTTTACATCACCAAACTATGAAAACTAGCCTCACCTCAATTGGCAGTTTTGACTGGTTTTCACTTGTTCACTTGTTGAAAGAACCAGGTACAGGTAGCACCCCGAACAAGCCGTTGAACTCCCGACTTTGCACCCCCGCTCGATGATGATCTCGGAGGAGGAAACAATACCTGCCAACTGCCAACCACGACCACATAACCTGATTTGCTGCTTCTAGTTGCCCGTCGCATACCACCACCTGCAACTGCTCCTACACCACCTCTTGAGCTCTACGACAATGTAGAAGCAAATGTCGTCGTAAAGATGCAGCCTGGGGACATAAGTCCACCATATGAATGCCACCGCCGCCACACCATCTCCACTTAAACAGGCTAGCATGCAGATCCATCACCCATCATCGAGTAGAATGCTGCGTCGAGGAATGATCTGAAGCTTTATTTACAACTCATAATTGATGACACGAATTAGCAGCAAAAGATGGTATCTATAATACCTAAATGGTTCATCCCCACTATGCTATTTCTCTTGACATGCAGCCTATCCAGATCGGCAGGTCAGCCACGTCATCGTTCTACTACTCGCTTACATGAGGGCCCGATCAAAAGCACAAGCTGCCACATCAGCACTAGCACTAGAGGGAAAAAACTTCAATGGCACGCCCGGTTCCACTACCGTAATAAATCCTATGTTGTTTCCTCTCCCTCCTTCAGTAACCGAGGAGTCCTGCCGGCGAATCCGGCAGTCCCCTCCGCTTCTGACGGCTACTAAGGAGGCCGAAAGGGCTGGGGACCCAACATCTTCGTGCAGTGGTGTATATAGGATTAGCAGAAGTGGTATGCCCCGACGATTTCATCGGGGAGGTGAAGATGGTGGTGCTAGGAAGAAGGTTTGTACCGGCACTTTCCCGTCTTCTTGGTGTTGGTGGCGTCGGACTGCTGCGGATCCAGGTGGCCGAAATTCGCACTGGGGGATCTCGCCGTCCGGAGCTGCGTTGGGTACGATGGTGGCGACCGAGGGGGCAACAGGTGCTCGGGCTGTAGGCCCTGTTTTGGGACAGTGTTTGTGGTTGTTCGTTGATCTTCGTGACTCCGGCGAGCTAGAGTCAAGACGGAAGTCTTGGATTCTTCTTCACTGGTGGGATTGTCCATGGCCGACGCACCGGAACCTGATTCAGTTCCTGTCCACCGTTGCGGGACTAATATGCGGCTTCTAAAGCCACTAACCACGATGCAGCTGGAAGTCTCCTTCGGTGGCTCGAGCAGAGAAGGCTAGCGGTAGCCTGGGTGTGCTGGTCATGGCCTAGCCTGGGGACTTCATGTTGTTTAGGTTGTTGTATATGGTGGGAGGCCTCTCCAGTGCGCGATTCGACGGACAGTACAGGTGGCTCCTGAGCAGATTTGCTGACAACCTAATGTGTGGGTTGTTGGAATTAACCACGATGGTGGTCTGTGTCCGGCTCGGACCAGAACAAGTCACCGTGTAGGTATATGACTACTAGTAGTAGTAGGATTGGAGTTTCAAACCGTGTTGGTTAGCTTGCCTGTCCTAGCTTCTATATATATCTACATAGACCCCTGTAATATTTGTACTGAACCCAGATCAAAGCAATAAAATTCCCAGGAGCGACACGCTCCTGTTGTTGCAATCCATCAGCGTCCAAGTGTTTTCGTGTGCGTGTAGTTTCGCCGAGTTGTGCTAATCCCGTCTGTTAAGCTAGCTAGCTAGGCTCTGTCAAATCCATCCAGCAGCTAGCTAGGCTGCTTCGTTTGGTACGTGTACCTCTTGCTGTTTGCGTCTACGTACGGCGAGTCTCCGCTCAACCGGCCGGAAAGTAATCGGCCGCGGTAGCTTGTACGCGCACATCGTCGGAAAGTACTCGACGGTTGCGTCGTCAAGGTTGGGACTGTGCCAACAATTGATATCAGAGCTTTGGTATTGACGTGATTCTCGGAAAGCAATCGAAGGATCATGTCGACCACGGGCAAGGAGATCGTGACGGCGGCAGCGGGAGCACCGATGCCGATGGTGGGGGTGTCGCAATTCCCCCGTCTGGATCGAGAAGACTACGCACTATGGGCGATGAACATGGAGGTCGCGATGGAGGGAGCCGAGTTCTGGGAAGCCGTCGACCCCGGCGGTGCCGAGTACGCGAAGGGCACGGCGAAGTACCGGATTGATCGTCAGGCGTTAACGGCGATCTACTCCGCAATGCCGAAGGATGTGCTGCAACACCTCGTCGGAAAGAAGACGGCGAAGGAGGCATGGGAGACCATCAAGATCCTGCACCAGGGTCATGACCGTGTCAAGGAAGCACACCTTCAGTCCCTGATGAGAAGCTACGAGTGCCTGAAGATGGATGAAAGTGAGACGGTTGATCAGTTTGCCGCCCGTCTCAAGACCCTCGTCAACGGCATACGCAGCTATGGTTCAACCCTAGAAGAAGTTGCGATCGTCCGGCGATTCTTGCGCGCCGCGCCGGCACGCTACATTCAGATCGTTACGTCGATCGAACAATGTCTCGACCTGAAAACTCTCACGGTCGAGGATCTCGTCGGAAGGTTCAAGGCCCACGACGAGAGAATTCGTCTCAGCTTCGGCGACGCGGAGGCAAGTGAGCACCTGATGCTGACAAAGGCGCAATGGATCGCCCTGTCGAAAGAAAAGCAAGGCGGATCCACGAGCGGTGGCAAGAAGAAGGGGAAAGGGAAGCAGCGCTCGGCGAGAAAGAACTTCGCCGACTCGGACGACGAGGCTGTGCCTGCACCACCGAGGAGGAAGTTTGACATCAGAAAAGTGAGGTGTCATAAGTGTGGCCTCCTCGGTCACTTCAAGGCTAACTGCGAGGAAGCACCAAAGCAACAGGCGCTCATGGCCGAGGAAGGAGACGATGGGGATATGATGCTGATGTGCGAGCTAGTGGACGAAGAATATCCAGATGATCTTGGTCAGCTGGACACATGTCCGGTGAGTCCATCCGCGCCAGTAAACCCAGGCGATGTCGTGGCGCCAGAAGACCATGACACAAGGCGTGATGGTGTAGTCATGCCAGTAAAACCAGGCGAATTCGTGGCGCCAGAAGACCATAACGCAAGGCGTGACGGTGTGGTCATGCTAGCAGCAGGCGAAGAAGTGGCGCCAGAAGTCCACGGCACAATGCGTGATGGTGTGATCGCGCTAGAAGCAGGCGAAGAAGTGGCGCCAGAAGACCACAACGCGAGACGTGATGATGTAGTCACGCAGGAAAACAACGAAGACGTGTCGCCGGAACAACTGGAAAGTTCGGCAACACAGAGCGATGCTCCGGACGATGGCGCGCGGCGAGACGCGTCAGGGACCTCAAATGGATCAGCTGGCGTCCCAGGAACACGAGTTGTAGCCTCTCCTCGAAGCACAAGGAGCACCGCGTGGAGCGCTGGCGCTACAAGCGACAGGCATGGCGTACGAGGCGTGCACGATGTGCCATGCAGCTCAGCCAGCTGCACTGGAGGTAGTGACCCAGCGGACGGGCCAAAAGCTGGGCGTGGCCCAGCGCCAAGCTCCCAACCGGGGAGCCCAGCAGGTAGGCCGGCTACTGGCAGGCCAGAGCTGCCAGAAGGCCCAGCCCTGGCTCAACCTTCAGTTGACCACGTGGCTGGAGGAGCAGAAGGGCATGCACGTGAAGCATCTCCAGCGTTTTTGGCTGGTTCAACTTGTGAACGAGCAGCTAATTTGGAAGGGACCAAATTGCCAGAAAATGGAACTTTGGCAAGTACAGAAGCAAGCGTGTCTTCTCCGACAGCACGAGAGCGGCGCTTGTTAGATCTCTCTCCAACGGAAGCGTTTCAAATTAATTCGGTGAAGATGAAGAGTAAAGGGCAACGACATTTGCACATCGAGGAACCGGAAAGTTTTGAAGATGCAAAGACGGAAGAGTGTTGGCGTCGTGCTATGGATGAAGAATTGGGTTCGATCCGAGACAACTATACATGGGAGCTCGCGGATCTTCCCAACGGACATAATGCCATAGAGCTCAAGTGGGTGTACAAAGTCAAGAAGGATGCCAAAGGGAACTTGGTGAAGCATAAAGCAAAGCTCGTGGCTAAATCAAACATGCAA
The DNA here is from genome assembly GCF_018294505.1 of Triticum aestivum. Lineage (NCBI taxonomy): Eukaryota > Viridiplantae > Streptophyta > Magnoliopsida > Poales > Poaceae > Triticum > Triticum aestivum. Next base: position 807,712,247 of record NC_057798.1, read on the forward strand.
GACCAAGGTGTGGACTTCGAAGAAGTGTTCGCTCCACTTGCAAGGATGGACACGGTGAGGCTACTTATAGCTCTCGCGGCTCAAGAATCTTGGAGGATACATCATATGGATGTGAACTCCGCGTTGTTGACTGGGGAGTTAGAAGAGGAGTTGTATGTGAAGCAACCACCGGGATACATCCAACAAGGAGAGGAGCACAAGGTATTGAAGCTACACAAGGCGTTGTACGGGCTACGACAAGCTCCTTGGGCATGGAGCATGAAGCTTGACAGTACATTGATTTCTCTTGGGTTTGAGAAAGCCCCACTGGAGCATACGATGTATAAACGAGGTAAAGGCAAGGATCGTCTCTTAGTGGGCATCTATGTGGATGATCTATTGATAACTGGAGCAGACGAAGAGGTGATTGCAAACTTCAAGCTACAAATGGAGGAGCTATTCAAGATGACTGATCTAGGGCTCTTGAGTTACTACCTTGGGATTGAGGTACAGCAAAAGCCGGAGGCGATCACAATATGCCAGGAGGCATATGCAAAGAAGGTACTTGAAAGCTGTGGCATGAAAGATTGCAATCCAAGTCATGTTCCGATGAAGCCTTGTGTTGTTCTAAGCAAGAAGAGTGAAGCACCCGCTGTTGATGCAACAGAGTATAGAAGTGTGGTCCGGAAGTTGAGGTATCTCACGAATACAAGACCGGACTTGGCCTATTCCGTTGGCATAGTGAGTCGCTTCATGGAAGCACCCACGACAGAACATTGGGCAGCTGTGGAACATATACTCAGGTACATCAAAGGGACAACAAATTTCGGTTGTGTCTATTTGAGAGAGAAGAAGAAGGAGATGGTGGAGCTACTTGGCTATAGTGATAGTGACCTGGCAGGAGATGTGGACGACCGTAAAAGTACCTCGGGCGTGGCATATTTCTTAGGAGGAAGCATAGTGAGTTGGCTATCACAGAAGCAGAAGGTGGTCGCATTATCATCTCGTGAAGCGGAGTATATCGCAGCTGCAACCGCGGTGTGTCAAGGCGTGTGCCTAGGAAGACTACTCGGTGATCTCACAGGTAAGGAACGAGTGGTGCTCAAAGTTGACGACAAATCTACAGTCTCTCTGTGGAAGAATCCAGTGTGTCATTATGGAAACTGGAAGCACATCGATACGAGGTATCGGTACTTAAGGGAGTGTGTGGAAGAAAGCAAGATTGACATCAACTACGTTTGCACCAATGATCAGCTTGCAGATATCCTGACCAGATCTTTGGGACGGCAAAAGTTCGTGAAGATGCGGCGAAGGATTGGTGTCCAAGCTGTGACGTGAGGACATCGTGCTTAGGGGGGTGATTGTTGGAATTAACCACGATGGTGGTCTGTGTCCGGCTCGGACCAGAACAAGTCACCGTGTAGGTATATGACTACTAGTAGTAGTAGGATTGGAGTTTCAAACCGTGTTGGTTAGCTTGCCTGTCCTAGCTTCTATATATATCTACATAGACCCCTGTAATATTTGTACTGAACCCAGATCAAAGCAATAAAATTCCCAGGAGCGACACGCTCCTGTTGTTGCAATCCATCAGCGTCCAAGTGTTTTCGTGTGCGTGTAGTTTCGCCGAGTTGTGCTAATCCCGTCTGTTAAGCTAGCTAGCTAGGCTCTGTCAAATCCATCCAGCAGCTAGCTAGGCTGCTTCGTTTGGTACGTGTACCTCTTGCTGTTTGCGTCTACGTACGGCGAGTCTCCGCTCAACCGGCCGGAAAGTAATCGGCCGCGGTAGCTTGTACGCGCACATCGTCGGAAAGTACTCGACGGTTGCGTCGTCAAGGTTGGGACTGTGCCAACATGGGTGAGGTTTCTGTGTTTCCTATCCTGGCTATGTAGCCCGTGAGGAGGAGTACCTGCGAAAGGAGATGGAGTCGGCTGCTGTAACTTCCCCTACGCACCCATCCATTTAAGGTAAGTTGTAGGACAATTAGGCCACAAATTGATCTACTGTTAAACGTTGTAGATACTGATACAACATATAGACAGAGTCTAGTGGGATATGTTTCTTCAAAGGTATATACTATATGCTTTTATTTTTGACGGAGTTTGGTAATTATATCAGAGGGACATTTTCCTTGCTTTTCCTCAAAGTTGTCGATCTGTACTGCAATTTAGTGCTTCTTAGGAACTGAGGAGATTAAAGTATGAAATGCAATATTCAGTTGTATGGGAAGATTTAGTATGTTCAGGCCTACATTGAAGAGAACTTTGTTTCCATAGGAGCAAAGACGGTTTAATATAAATCCTTATTATGTACTTCACATTTTCTAGCATTTGATCTTTTGTATGTTGTGCCTTGCAGTACACAGAAGATATAGAACGTGGTTGTTCTTCGGATGTTCAGACAAAGTACAAGCAAATGTACAAAGATGACATAAATCATTATGCTTCTTTCTCGAGCAAAGTAGATATATTTGAACATGTCATCAGCAGCAGCGCACGTTATCTATGCTATGGTATATATTCAGTTTAAGTTTCAACCATTTTATTTTATATATTTTTCCAGTTGCCGCTCATCTCCGTCCACTAAGCCTTGCTGGATCATTGATCTACATGTCCTCTTCTGCTCAAGTATCTAGGTTATGAATCCAGACATGATGTTCTTTTGACTAAATACTTTTACAGTCACACATAGATAGACCTGACTCCTTTGCGACTCAGTTAATATCATGTTATCCTACTGTGTTGTGGGGATAAACTTTTGTTGGTATACCAATGAGTTTGAGATCCTAAGCCATAGGAAGTATCAATCTTTTTATTGTTTGCTTAATGTAGCTTATAAATTTTCAGTTTAATTTATCTGCCGCACACAAATTCTGTCTGCAACTTGATAATTTGGATCTCGATGCTTATCTACATATAAGTTCAAATGCTCTTTTCAGCCCAAACTTCTGATACAAAATAAATTATAACTCGCTTTTGAGGGAAAGAGAAAATGATTTGGTACTCTTTTGCTTCGATGGCGTGATTCATTTTGTTCTTATCGTCGATACTGGCGCTCCATCACTCAATATCAAGCATAAAAAAGCTACTACAATGGCTAATATTCATGTTTGATTTTCTTTCTTTGCAGGCCTGAAGTATGCATAGTTGAAGATTGATTTACCTATTGGTGTATGCATTATCATTCATTCTTTGCAGATCGGAAGTACACATAGTATCTCAACTAGAAAATTTGTACATTTCCATTTACAGTGTCCCCATTTCTAAATCCCTGTTCTTAGTGTCTTTACATAAATTAATATTTATGTAAGTCATGTGAGATTACCTATGTCATATCCTAATCGCATAATTCACATTTTCAATCTTTATAATTATCCTCCAAGTACTATGTCCATAACATTTTTCCCATCTAAAGATTATGTATCTAGTTTGCAAACAAAGTTATTTAATTTGTGTATTATCATGTGCATACGACTAAGAGCTCCCGCAGCAACGCGCGGGGTATTGTCTAGTATATAATAATGCATGTGTCACTATGATTTATAAGGCCATGGCGTGGTAGGCTAACTCGGGTCGATCTCAAATGCCATATCAATTGTGTAGTCTGTCATTTTATACTCAGAATAGTTAATGAGCGTTAGGTAAGCGAAGAAATTTTATCTGCTCCATCTCGAAGTAATTAATGAGCAGTACGTAAGCAAACATATTTTTTTATCCGCTCCATCTCAAAGTAGTTAACGTGTGTTAAGTAAGTAGAGATTTTTTATATGCTCCACACGCAAAAGGAGTCAGACCAATCTTTTTCTTTTCCCTCTCGCAAGGCAACCAAGACATAGCTTTCCACCACTCGATCTCCTCCGGCGAGATTCAGGATTCACTTCCTTCCGCCTGCCGCTCAGGCGATCGGTGGTGGGAAGGGCAATACTGGTGCCTCTGCTCGGCCTAGTAGATAGGTTAGGATTTTAGTCCTCAGAGGGATAGCGCTCGGACGGATTGCGATGCTTCTTCTTCGAGTCGGCTGTGATCCTCCTCATGCTCGTCCGTCTGGATGAATTAGATGGAGATCTGCCGTAGATTTCTGTTAGCTCCTTGGGGCGGTGAGGTTAGGGTTCCTCATGGTGCGTATGCGATAAGGATATTTGGTGCCAGATTCTTCGGATTGATTTAAGGGTTCAATAACGACGACTACGGCTCCGGGGCGTTGGTCCATAGAGCATCTCCAGCCGCGCCCCCAATAGGCCCCCCCTAGGCGACTTTTTACGCGCCGGCGCCAAAAAAAGCCCCAGTCGCACCACCAAGACGCCGAATTCCGCCGACTCGGCCTGTTTTTGGGCCCGGCGATCGCAGGCCGATGCCGGCGCACTAGGGGGGCGCTCAGGGGCTCTGGCGCAAGGAAAATGCACACCCGAGGCCACACTGTCAGGCGAAAAGTTAGGCCGACCGTCCAGATTTGCCTCCCCCACCCCCCCACCCCCCCACCCCGCCGCGCGCTCGTCCGCCACCCTGCCGATCCCGGCGCCGCCCACCCCCCACCACCACTAGATAGGCCATTCCCCGCCGGAAAAGAGAAGGGGTGTCACCGCGACAGCCTCTCCACCACCGTCTTTTTTACCCGGGCGATTTTTCCGGCGTTCCCGCCACGCAGGGGCAGTGCACCGGCGGGTGTGCTCCCACCACGCCCACAAGGTGTTCGGCAATTTGTCTGGCAGCCCGGCGATGGACTGGGACAACGAGGAGGCGCTCTCGGCGTTGCGGGAGGAGGAAGCCGAAGCCGACATCCAGGAGCAGGAGCATCTCATGGTGCTCGCCGCCCTCGCCGGCCTGCTCGCGAGCAATGAAAAGCCGCGGCGAGGTGGCTCAGCGCCGAGTTGGGTTAAAGCAAAGAACCGGCATCGTCCGGAAGGCTACTGCATGCTCTACTCCGTCTACTTCACCGACGCTCCATTGCACGGCGAAAAAACATTTCGGCGCCGTTATCGATTGAGCCGAAAACTTTTCCTCAGGATTGTGAATTCCATTCAGGAGTTCGACAACTACTTCAAGTGCAAGAAGGATTGCACCGGCACAGTTAGATTCACCTCAATCCAGAAGTGCACGACATCTATGAGGATGCTTACATATGGAACTATATAATTTGTATTGAACTATTTGCTGTTGAACTATTTTGTTGAACTGTTTGATTTCTATTGATTTTTGTATGATGAACTATGTGATAAAAAATTTATTTATGTGGAGAATTCACGCCGAACCACGCCGAATATGGGCCGATTTGCGTCGATATCGGGCCATTTTTCGCCAAAAGTGGGCCGACATCGGTGCCTGGGGGCGACGGCTGGGTGCCCAACCGCCTCCAGAGCCGATTATACCGTCGGTTTGCCCCCATGCGGCAATTTTTATGCCTCCTGGGGGTGCCAACGGCTGAAGGTGCTCTTATGGGCGCGCCCCCAAAGACTTTTCGGATGTCATCAGCAGGTTAGACCAGCTCTGGTATGGGAGATGTGTCAGCGACTCGATCTAGCGGCATCAATGGTCATTCAATGGCTAGGACCTCGATGTAAGATTTTGTTATGTTTTGGATGTTTTGCACTTTTGATCAACCTTTGAGAATCATATCATATATACGAATATTTGTACATTGCTGATCCCGCCTGCCGCTGGATACTTTTGATCAGCCTTTAGTGCTGAGTCATTTTCGAAGAATAGAAACTTGGGAAGGAGACAAGCAACGAAGGGAGACATGCGGCAAGATAAGGGTGAGGTGAGGACACAGCTAGCCTTTCTCTTCAGTCCACAACTAGGTTAGCGCGTGAACCAAAGAGGTAGAGATCTTTCTATAAATATATACCCCTACATCGTCCAGCCACAACTGACACAAACTAAGACAAAGTTGGTGCCTTCGTCTAGCTAGCCATCCTAGTGCTCTCCGCACCCCCCCCCCCCCACCCCCCTCCCCATGGCCAGTTTCCAGATTGCACCGTTCGCTGGACTGTTGGAGAACACCGAGTTTAACTTCCGTAGCTTGTACTTGCACAACGCTTCTTCTGGACCAAACCCAACCAGAGGAGCCATAAACCACAATGCTACCGCTAGGTGGGGCCATACATTCATTGTTGACTGGACAATATATGATGGCACTGGCCCAGGGGCGAAGCTTGTCGGTCGTGCCCAAGGCCAGCAAATCTATGCTAGTAAATGGAGTCATTCCGTCACCCTTGAGTTCACGAATGGAAGGTACGGATGTGTACATGTTATTTTTATTTTTCATGTGTATTTAGGCTTTCGATTGTAGTACTCTTGCCCCCTTTTTTGCATTCTAATCCTAAGCACCCGATGCTAACTCTCGTTTTTCAGAAAGAAAAAAATAGCTTATATAAGATTTTGTAGGTCACCGGCAACATCTCTGTGCATTCAGGCATGGGAGGACTAAGCAATAGATTCTCGTTAGGATACTTAAAAGTCCAATTACACAGGTTTAAGGGCTCTACGCTCCAGTTAATGGGACTCTCAGCGACCTTTGCGCAACCAAGTGAGTGGTCTATTACTGGCGGGACAGGTGATCTTGCGATGGCGCGTGGTGTAGTCAAGGTGAAATTCCATGAGGTGGTAAAGGATGGAGACACATGGGAGCTTAGCTTCCATGGGTTTTGCAGCATGCAGGTGAGAAGAGTGTTTATTTATTAGTTGAAGCTTTTTTTGGTGATTTAATTATGTGCAAGTTCATCAACGAATTTAATTTTAGGTACCGATCCTTGTTGCCGAGCCGTTAGGAATATAGCGAGCTAGCTGATGGAGATCATATTGATTGTATATGATACAGAGCTTACCCACTCTCACAAAGGCTGGCTCATGGGGTGGACATGGTGGTTCAGGTACGGACTCAAAACAGCCATGGCGCATAGAAAGTATGACGATCGTCCATGAGGGGACAATTGCAATGTTTTCATGCAATTACGTTGACCTGTCCGGCAAGAGGCGCACCACGGGTTCTTGGGGCGGTGGTAATGGTATCCCCACAAAGGTTTGTCATGCATACTTTGGTTCTGGGATTGCTGATTTTTCATTACTTCGATGGAATGAGAATAGAGTGGAGACTCCCCCGGTTTTATTCTTATAGGAGATGAGAAGACTCGAACCCAGGCCGGCGACAGCTGCCTTTATGCTGTCTACCACTTCACCCAGAAGAGCTTCTCATTACTTCGATGGATAGAATTCATATAATCAATGTAGTTAGCTAGCTGGGTTTGGCCGGTGTTGTTTGTAGAGTTGCCAAAATTGCAAGGTCAGTTGTTGACCAATGATTTCCTTTTGTTGATGTTTTACAGGTCCAGCTGGGGCCTCGGGAGATTTTGAAAGCAGTATCCGGAACACATATCGGCCTTAACAGTGGGCAGACTGTCATTGAGTCACTGAAGTTTGTCACAAACGAAGGAACGTATGGACCATTTGGACGTACAACCGGGACTCCTTTCAATGCTGATGTGCCGGAAGACCAAAGCATTGTTGGCTTCTTTGGCCGTGCCGACGATACGCAACTCATCGCGTTTGGTATTTACACGGTTTGAATTATGTTAGTGCGTGCCCATTGTGACACGCGCAGTTTCAGTTTTAGTTCAAACAAGCGTGTTTTTCTTTGTTTAACTTGATATGTTCGATGGAGTGTCCATCGGGACCTCCATGTTGCAGTTTTTAACTTGCCCCCGGTATCTCGGTGCGTGATTTGTCATCACTTATTATGTTGAGTAAATCTATTATGTTTGATGGTGAGAAATAAAATTCCCCCGTTCAGTGACGTGCAGTCCTCGTCGATGTTTCACTGAACTTATCTGTTTTCTTCCGCTCATGATTTGGTGATGATGCCCATAGACCCGATGCACGAATCAAGTGCGTGCCCCCACTAAGTCAAGCCTACCATGTCATCGGACTTGCCCCCCTTTTCGAAAAAAACCATGTCATCGGACTTCTCTGGAGAGCAGCTTGAGGCTGAATAAACCAGGAAAATGTGTAGAGAATTGGCGACAACAAAGGATGCACCAGCAATGTGCTTTTGAAAGTTCTATGAAAGCTAATTTCACAGCAAGGGCATCGAGACTTGATGTCCTGGACAAAGTTTATATTCTGTTAATTCAGTCAACATTGATATTGATGCATAGCAATTTGAGCAAGTTGTGAAATTCAAGAGTGAAATGATGGTTGCTTCTTTCGACTAACTTACTGTGTAATTTGACTGCTCCTTAGTGGCCCCTACACGTACCCCCCCTACGTGTATGCAATAGTCACACGTACACATGAACGCAAAAACGCACGTGACACCCTAATGCATGCATGTCCGAGCACACGACGGAACACACACGGTCACGCTAAATGCTCAACCTACACGTGCATGCACACACATACTCAGTCAGGTTGAGCTAGTGACCGTATAAACACCGGAAAATATATATATTGAGCGCAGTGAGTGTATTATGAAGTCCACTGACCGCATTTTTACAAATATACAGTGAAAGACAGTGTATTTATCTCGTTTGAAATTAAGCCATATTAACAGGAGAGGAGGCAGTATGGAATAGCATTACTTTTACCTTGTTTGGATACTCTAACTCAGTTAGAGGTTACAGTTAGATTCTAACCCTGAACTAACCGTGAACTAACTCTAGGCAAAGAGGTGTTTAGATGACAGGGTTACATGGAGCGCGGATATGGCGAGGCGCCTTCACGGGCGTTGCCAGAGGGAGGAAGGAAGAGGATGAGAAGCTTCGAGGAAGTGGCGAGGGATTTGCTGCGGCGAGAACGAGAGAAAAATGTGTTTTTTTAGTGCTCGAGGGAAGAACTAACCCAAATAAGCACCTCTTGGGTGGGTTAGATTTTTTGGATGGGTTAGATGCTTCTAACCCTCGTGTTTGGATACTTTTGGGTAGTTGAGTACAAAGTAACCCAAACTAACTTTAACCCATGGATCCAAACATGGCCTTTGCTTTGTCCCGTCAACTTGCCGAACGAGGAGAAGGTTGCAGGACGGGAGAAGCTTGCACGTGGTGGCTCGCAGGACAAGGAGAAACTTTTGACTAATGCAAGCTCTCCCTCGCTCAGGCGGTGGACGTGCAACAGTTAATTCGGTGTCAGATTGCCAGAAGCATACACTATACTACTAGTGCTACTATTGTTCGACTTCCCGAATAGGCGAACAGCCAAGCGCAAAGTTTACTAGTACTAGTACTAGTACTATAGTCTATAAAGGTATGTACTATACTAGTACTAGGAACCGGATGGAGGAGCGTCTCCACTGTTATTATAATTTTAAAATGTGATAAAGCAATCTTCAACACATTTGGTTCTCTTCGAGGGTTCTCGGATGTGATAATGGAAGTTGATTACATGGAACGCTCGCCACAATTCTCGCTTAATTCTGGCTCATATCCTGTTACAAATAGTAGCGCTCGGTAATATTTCCTCTTTTTTTGTTATTCAGCATGTAAACAGGTCAGCAAACCTTGCGGCGCATCTTCATGCGAACCGTGCTTGCTGCACTTTGAATGTGGCCGAGAGCTGGCTTGATGAAACACCTCGCTTCCTACTTCTTTTTTTGCGGGGTACCTCGCTTCCTAGTGACCAGTGTCTTGGCTGATCGTCCTAAGGATGCTTATACATGAATAAAGCTCCCTCATTTACCCGCAAAAAAGATTAAGCCATATTAACCGGAAAGGAGGGAGTATGGACTAGCACTACTTTTGGGTGTGTCCCGTCAACTCGCAGAACGAGGAGAAGCTTACATGACAAGGTGAAGCTCGCTTACGCCTTTTGATTAATGCAACCTACCCTCGGGGGACATGCATCAGTCCATTCGGTGTCAGATTGTCAGAAGCATACACTGTAGTACCCAACATGTGGAGTACCATCATTGTTTGACTTCACGAAGAGGCGAAGAGCCAAGCGCAGTAGTAAGAGTAGTACTACTACTAGAACGACATGGTGGAGCGTCTGTACTCTTATTTTTTTATCTCTGACAAAGTACACGTTTATTCTGGAGAAGGGCAGAAAATGGCAGCCCAACATGTAATGAATGATATCGATCAACCAACTATGCTCGAATATATCTTGGCCTCCGTGCGAGCCCGTCTGTATGTTCTCGCTCCTCGTCTCACTCAAGGAACGGTGGGTTGGCTCTTTGCCGTCAATTGAGATCGGTTTGCTCACACTCCTATCCCACATGTCAGTGATATGCCAAGAGGAGGTGCGTTGACCACTGGCCATACGCGTACTTGGTTTTGCACCTTCATACTACTCCTCCCTCCGTCATAGTTTACATGGTGCGCTTCATTATGATGCATTTCTCTCAATGCATTTCCACCACCAGATAGACTTTAGACGCGTTTGGTTTAATGCTCAATTAATTAGGGCGTGGTAACCGCAATCAAGTCCACAATCTTCTCTCCATGTACTCTGTACTATTACAGAGTGGAGTAAGTGCATGCATGTGTGTACCCGGGGTGGAAGCAATGCATGCATGTGTGTACGCATTATTCCCTCTAGTAATAGATGATGTGCTATAACTACCAATGCTATTTTTCAGGCCGATCTCTAGTAGCCTTGGTCCCACAGATTTTTTTTTCTATTTTCTGTAGTGCGCTGTATAAACAGATGGAGTAGTATGAGAAGATTCAAAGAAGAGCGTATTGATGGTTGCTTCTTCAGAGCAACTTACAGTGGGAAAAGTGGGGCTTATGATTTGACTGCTCATTACTCACTATTAATGCGGCGCAACGACCGGGCTGAGTCTCCCATGCGGTTGTGCACTACCCCCTCGGTTCTTAAATATACTCCGGAGTATTTGTCTTTCTAGAGATTTCAACGAGTGACTACTCAAATATTTGTCTTTTTAGAGATTTCAAATGGACTAGCGCATACGGATGTATATATACATATTTTAGAGTTCTTTTTGCTCCGTATGTAGTCACTTGTTGAAATCTCTAGAAAGACGAATAGAATATTTAGGAATGGAGGGAGTATACATACGAAGCAAAATGAGTGAATCTACACTCTAAATTATGCCCGTTTGAAATTTGTAAAACGACAAATATTTAGGAACGAAGGAGAATAATTTTGTGCATGGCACATGGACCCGGATGATGAAGAGGCTTCTGGCAATGCTATCAAGCTTCCATCATTTGTTTACATAATTGACGTACTATACAAATAATTTTTCAGCGACATGACATTGTACAATGGTGTGAGCTTTCAGCTTTTGTTTCACATGTCTTGCCATCGATGCTCTTTCGGAAACAATAAAAAACTAACTTCCTTGCTAATGCATGTCAATTATTAGCAGATCAGAGCTAATAATTACATCACAACTGAAGACAGAAGAGTTGTGAGAAGGTGTTAAATTAAAATTGATCCATGCTTTCACTGGCAGCAACGTCCCCCCAGCTCTGTCTAAATCAACAAGGCATGTTGGGAAAAAAAGTAACTGTCTGGAGCATGCAACATTCCGATCATTTTGTGCAGTTCCACTAAAATAGAGCTGAGCGTCCCTGTTCCAAAGATATTAAGTGTGATTACGATAATAAAGGACTGCTGATGAAACAATAAACACACAAATAAAAACCGATCACCTTTGCAGTCTCTCTTAAGACTAACTAGTTGGAGAAGATTAGGCTCGGAGTTGGATGAGGAGGATAGAGCAAAATCAATCTCCCTATGTGCAGTCGCACTGAAATGTAGAGACGTTCCCCGTGTGACATTTTAGTACAACTGCACAAAACACTCTTAAGAAAAAAGTGATTTGTGCAGTTCACCAAAAGGTCGCAATAGCAACGAGGTGAAATGGATAGCCCTGTTGGCAGAAAAAGAGGTAGAAAGGAAACATTTACTGGCCAATAACAGTTGATGACACATGCGACGACAAAAAATAAGTATATTCCTTGCCATAATGGAAGATAGCAACACGGTTGTGTTTGTCTAAAACGGTGTGAGGACGAGAATGCAATATGGAAAGTACGCCGGACGAGCTACGTTTTGGGCAAAGAACTATGGAAGATCCACATGCAGCGACGTGGGAAGACGAGCAGTGAAGCAAGGCCGGAGGGGATACCTGGAGGTCGTCGGGATATAACTAGGTGAGTGGCGGCGCGCGGAATCTGCGAGCAGGTCGCGTAGGCCCTGCCGCGCCGGAGCTTGGCCAGAGAGAACGGCGTGTACCGCACATCGGGACGTGCTGCCTCGGCGCCGTCGAACGGAGAAACGATGCACTTCCTCCCTTTCCACCGGCGGATGGGATGCGACCGGATCAGTGACCAACGGTGAGAGAGAGAGAAGCCACCGCACTCCCTTTCCCCCGGTGGACGGGATGCGGCCGGATCAGTGACCAACGATAAGAGAGAGAGAGAGAGGCAACCGCATCCTTGTGTGAGATACTCTGAAGAGCGACAAACTAGGCACGCAAGGCTCCATTGTATATAGTGAGCGGACTACCTTTTTCTCCATAAAAATCGTTTTATATTCTGTGTAAGTGCCATTGAGCGCTATAACTTTATTTAAAAATAACGCGGCAACGCGTCAAGTCGAACTTTGTTTCGTGCATGTGTGGTACGTGGGCTGCCATTTCGTAAAGAAATGAGCTCCACCGTGTACCCACGCGGGTGTGGCTAGGCACAAAGCATGAGTACGTGCACGGTGCACCTATTCTCTTCTTGTATACCTACACCACCTACGTGGGGTTGTGTGAGAGAGATACAAACCTAGAGAGATATAGTGTGTGGGTTCTTGAGAGTTTTTTCGGGGGGAGGGGGTCAATCAAAAAATGTAACATATGCAATGTGTGTGAAATAGAGTCCTGGATATAACATATATATAGAGGGGGCAATCCACGAGAAGAGAGTGGAGGTATCATCGGCTTGAGGTGTCCATAGAATCGAAGAGAGGAATGATGTGTGTGTGTGTGCGCGCGCACGCGATCGATAAAGAGTTCCATCGAATTTGTGTGTGCCCACGTCAAAGATATAGAGTGGCTGGCCTACTGGAACGTGAGAGGGGACATGTGCAGTTTGGCTCTGTGGCATGGATACCTACCTACAGCGCTCGACTATCGGTGTGTGGTGGGGGAAGAGGGAGGCCCAATTAACTATAGAGGTACAATGGCTGGTATATGTGTGGAGGAGGAGAGAGGCCTACCTAATGTATTAAGGAGATCGATCTGCATCATGTATTAAGGGAGATCGATCGGCATCCATGCATATGTGTAGGAGAGGAATAAGGTTGGGAGAGAGACAGAGCTAAAGTGTTGGAGGGGGTGGTAGTGGAGTTGCTTCTAACAAATGGTGGGATAGGCTTGCTAGACAAACGGAGGGCACGCCCGCAATATCAATAAGAGAGGAGATGGCTGCTTGTTGTCTGTGCACGTGCGTGTGAGAGACGGGTCAGGAGGCATGCACGAATGATGAGGGGGGACGATGTGGCTGTGGTAAGCAGACGTAACTACATAGGAAGATCAATCGCCCTTTGTTAGAGAAAGGAGAGACATAACTTGTGAGGTACGTCGATCGATGGGGGGGGGTAGTTAAAGTCGGTCTAGGTATATGTTGGGAGATCGATCAGTATACATGCATGTGTGTGTTAGAAGCAAATGACGCACGAGGAGAAGGATAGAGAGAGAGGGATGCCTGTAGGAGGTGGTACAAGAGGCATACTATATCGAGGGGGGAGGAGTGTGCGAGTACGAGAATGATGAAAAGAGTGGTGGGAGTGAGGCATGGACGGTGACAAGAGAAGAGGTGAAGCTTGTGTTTGTGCTAGGCACACCTGGCTAGAGAGGCATATCGATCGATGTGTGCCGTAAAGAAGGAGCTGGGGGGCCTACACACACCGTGGGTGAACGACCTAAAGTGAAACGACGAATTTGCGCGATGGAGCTAGAGAATGCTGAGGGAGGGTGAGAGGGATGCGGGCGTGTGCATGCACAAGAGAAAGTTAGCGCTAGCTACAAAGATAAGAGGGTTGTGTGGGTGTAAAAGACGAATAGGGATCATATATACTTCATTATAAAAAGCAAATTCGGATATTTGAAGAATTTATCATTGTGTTTTAAACCAACGCATGTGTGAATATATATAACGGTGATACACATGGTGTGTTTATTAACATGTTATACTACATTTAATATATTGTATCTCTACTCTTATAAAAAAATGGAGTTGTTGATGATGGTGTGCTTGCCATCCTGCATTATAGGCCATCCGATTTATATCTGGCGGATAGTAAGGAAACTATGATGGGTGAAGTTGGCAACAATCATGATTGTTGATTCTTATTGAAATAGAGAAACAAATTCAAATTTAGTTTGAATTGCAGCGATAGTATAGACATTTGGAATGCACTAAAATGTTGGCATGAGTAGGTTACATGGATTATACAGCAAGCGAAAAAATTTAATCGGACATAACATGGATTCATACTAGCTTTTAATAGCATTTGTATAGTAAAACGGGGCAAGACTCTCTCTTTGTGTGGTGTGAATAGTTTTATTTTTTTTGTTTTTTTTGGTTGAGGGAAGTGCGAATTGACTTGGTACGTACAAGTACAATATTACTACACATTAGACTTGTCCCTAAAATTCAACCCGCATCTTGTTATATCCCGAAAATTCAGATATCGTGCTCCCAAAACTGGCGCCTTCACAACCCGCGCCTTGCTATCCCAAAATTACAACGCGCGCGAAAACTCCCTACAGCTGCCAAATCCCGACACACGAAATCCCCCTTCTTACCCTGAGCCGAAAGGGCCGCTAGTTCAAATCGGTGGGGGGTACTTTTGTAACACACCCTACATTTTGGACAAGCGCGTCCCTAAGTCATGCTTCACCCCCTCCCATCACCCCCTTTTTGCCATTCGAAATCCAAGGCCGCCATAACCTCTCCGCTCCAGCCGCGATACCCCACCCTCCTCCGTCCGCCACCTCACCGATGCCCAACTGGAGCCTCTTCCCCAACGACGTCGTCCACCGCAACAGCTCGACGTCCCTCGTCCACCTCCCCGGATGAGGATCCGTCATCCATCTCGCCGTCCCGCCGGTTCAGCCGCCCCATCCTCCACCTCCAAGCAGCTGCTCCGACAATCGCCTCGTCTATCGTGACTGCTCCATCCCCATTGCGCCGCCTTAACCTGCTCCACCGGGACCGCAGCATCCTCACCGACTCCTCGGACGAAGCCGAGGCCTATTCGGCGCCACCAAAGAGGTTGTACAGTCATCGCATCACACCTTCTCCTTAACTCGACCTCCCGGCGCTGACGGTGCTCCATCCCACACCGCCATGGAGCGGCTACCTTGAAGCCGGCTCCTCGGGCGACATCTCCACGGCGGCTCTCCCCTAGTGCGAGGCCCCTTCGGCGGCGGCGGCCATACCAGCTGGATCTGCTGCTGCTCCTGCTCTCGCTCGCTCGCTCGCGCTGCTGCTGCTGCTGCTCCAGCTCTCGCTCGATCGCTCGCTCGCCCAGCTGCTTCTGCTGCTCTCCCCCTCGGTCGTGCTGCTGCTCTGCTCCGATTAAGCCACACTTGAGTCGGCTGAATCGACTTTTGGGTCAGTCGATTTTCAGGGGTTGGGGGGGGGGGGCTCGCCGGAGTTAAGGAAGAACCACCCGCAGCGGGGACGGGGGCTCGCCGGAGAGGTACCCCACTATCTATCTTAGGGTTCAGGGTGGGGGGGGGGGGCTAGAGGGCTGGTCGGGGCGGCGGTGGCGAGTTGTTTTCGGGGCGGCGAGGCGGCGCTGGGGCCAGCGGTTCGGCCGGTGGTGGCTGGCGGCTCGGGGGGGGGGGGGGTGCAGGTTGAAGATGAACTGCAGGCCCTCCCTAAACTACATGTCAAGTGCCTCTCTGCTGCCATTGCGTTTAGTTTCGACAGTAGCATTCAGATTCCACAGTAAATTTCAGTTTCGACAGTTAAGTTCAGAGTCAACAGTTTTTACCTCATCTATTGTAGTCAGGTGGTTTTTGGTGATGTTAATTTTACATCCATTTTACATCATCTATTGGAGCTGCTATTAGAATCCCACTTGAGATTGACGATGTATGTCTTATGCTGCTTCAGCCTTGACATCTTATGGCTCACCGGAGCTACTCCAACGACAGAATGATCCATCACAACAGAGCAGTGCCCTGGGCGCCGTCTACAGATTCCTCAGATCTTCCTCCACACCTCCGACAGCCACCTTTGCCTCAACTGCTTCAGCGACCAACCCAATGATGCTGAGGTTGACACGGGTACGGCAAAGAGGTTGTACACTTGTTGCATCACTTATTACTATACATTCACGTCGATCCATTAGGGCTATTTTGGTTCAACATAAAAACGTCGATCCACTGGTTGTTACCATCACTCTAAATTTCTGCATGCTCTCCTTACATAATCTCACCATATTTTTTTCGTATGCATGTCAGATATTGTACACAGTCATGCTGAACATGTAGAGAAAAAGAGAAGAGTTTTGCGCGGCAATACAATGTCATGCAGACATCGCTCCATGGTGGGTTCAATGGCAAACCCTCCCCACCCCTCTCCAGATTGTAATCCAGAGGAAGATATCTGATCTAGGGCGGATTCAGACGCCGCTGACCACTCCTATTTACCCCCAAGGTGTTTGCTCTACCTTGGCATGATGATGTTAGTCATATCATGCATATGTTGCCTTGCAGTGCCTACTTTTGACATCATATATGTCATCTGCTTAGTTTAGACATGTTCTGTAATGCCACCTGTTTAGTTTCTATATCATATATGGGGATTATGCAGTCTCATGTCTTTTAGCCAGCCATAATATATGTGAAATGTGCAATGCCATCCTGTTTAACCAGGCATCATATATTTGAATGATATCTTGCCCGTCCTTTTCTTCATTACATTTTCATTTATCCACAATGTTTGTACATTAAACTACTCTTCCTGTGAATCAACCATTTGGGTGGGAGATGGAAAAATCTGGAGTGAAAACAAGGCCATCAGAGCAGACAGTGCTACCTGTCGAAGTAGATCTCTTGTTGGGTCCCGATAGCTCCTCAGAGATGGATTCAGAGACAGACGACCAGTCCTATTCCCCCGCTGAGGTGTATGCTCTAACTTGGCATGGTTATACTGCTCATATCATGCATACGGTGTCTTGCATTGCATAGTTTAGACATCATATACACAATATTCAACACCATGTTCTTAGTTCAGACATCATATCGAATGCCCTCTGTTTAGCATATAAATCACATATATGAATTAAATGATGCGATCCTGATTACTTAGATAACATGTAGGTGAATTATGTCATGCAATCTTGTTTAGTTATTCATCATATCTTTGAATTATGTTATGCTATGCTATCCAGTTTAGATAGACATCATATATGTGAAATTATGTCATGCTATCCGTTTTAGTTAAACAATATACATGCCAACTATTTCATGCCCGCTTTTTTCCACACTATCTACTGCATCTGTCTCTCATACAATGTCTGTACATTCAACTATGTTTCATGTTTATCAGCCATTTAAATTGGAGTGGGTGATGGCAGTATCTAGCGGAATAAAAACACGGTCTTCAAATAAAACAGTGCTACCTCTTGGTGGAGATAGCACCCCGGCTGTACATGCACAAGAACCAGCCCTACCACACATAACCCAAACTCTCACAGATTATACCCCTACTGCGATGGACAGAGAACCAGCTTTACCCAATCTAACCCCAACCCCAGCCGATAGTAACCCAGTTCCTGTTGACACAGCACCATCTCCACCACAGAGCTCCCAAACAAGAGCAGTTAGTAAGGCAGCTCCAGTGCCCAAAGGGCCAGTACTATCACTGTGAACCCCAACTCCACCAGTTAGTACGCCTATTCCTATGGATGAAGCACAACCAGCTAGTCGTAGTTTAGCATCTATCGCATTTGATGTTGTTAAATCGTATGTGTATCTTCCCATCTTGGAAATATTATACTGAAGATGAAGGAAAATGCCAGTTGCAGGTATTTGTCCAGGAGTTATGTGTAAGTAATGTTATTCATGGCAATTACTTTGCTTCGTCCCATACATCCTACCTCCATGATGGTTATAATACAACAAATTTTCTCATTTTTCTCTATAGAGAAGGACCGATTTAGAAACTCAGGATGAGGTAACCTGTGCTAATACCTCTGCTATCTTCAAGAATGCTTGGTGGCAGTATCGGAATTACTTGAAGAAAACGTTTCTGATGGGTACCACGGGTCTACATGTACAACAACACCATTGGCTCTGTTGTGATGCTAGTAATGTGCATGATATGAAAGTCAACTATATACACAATTGAAATTGAAATCAACAGAGCTATTGATAAGAGCAAACCTGTTAAAGAAACATGCGTGAACATACCTGCTGTGCCATTGGAGTTTCGATTGGATCCTTCAATTTGAAAATAAGTTTGTATGAGTAAATACAGTGATACAAGAGCAAAGCAATCATAATTAAAAAAAGGCACGCCTAAGCGAGCGCTTAAGTGCGCCTAGGCTCCAGGCGTTGGCAAAATGCATTGCGCATAACTACGCATAATCTGTGCATAACTGCGCATAAGCATGCGGTTTTGGTCAGTAAAGCGCAAGGCGGTGGCAAAACACACAATTAATGCCTAGCGCTTTTTTGAACTATGATAGCAATGGAATCTTAAATTAGAACACTTGTTCTTCAGGTTTAGGCACTTGTTCTACATGAACAGAGTAAAGTAAGACGCAAGAATATAATACTTAAAAATAGAAAATGAGCTCATAGACCTTACCACATTCTTGGTTCGGGACCAGTACAGAACAAGGCGTTCCCAGTCATCGTCCAGTAAATGTGTCTCAGGAGAACGTAAGGGAATTTGATGAGTTTCTTTGCCGGTGAAGTATCTTGTTGTGCCATGTAGTTTCCCACACTTTGTATTCTTCCACTGCTGCTTTGTCTTGAACTGATATGATTTGAACCGTGTCTCTATTTTGATTTGGCAAGACAATGCACTGACCATAGGACATAGATATATGTTCGTTTGATGCTTTTATTATGTACTAGTACTTGGCAATAGAAGACTTGGTAGTTTAATCCTGTCCACCTTTCTAATGAACTGGTTCACCGAAATGAGTTTCATATACTAATACATGCTAAACTTGTTATGTGTCTGCTTGTTTCTTCTTTTAGAATGCTGACAGAATATTAGGGAAGAGTGCCTTATTAAGCAATGGTAAAGGAAGTAATGTAGATAAGGTTCAAGATAGTGACACATCCTTGTTGGTCTCCAACAAAGCTGATAAAACAGCTAAGGAAGACTATCTTGAAGACAGCGAGATGCTACGTCTCGAGCTTGCGTTGGTTTTCCCCGAAGCGGAGGGGGTGATGCAGCACAGCAGCGTAAGTATTTCCCTCAGTTTTTGAGAACCAAGGTATCAATCCAGTAGGAGGTCACGCGCAAGTGCCTCGTACTTACACAACACGATAGCAACTCGCAACCAACGCTTAGGGGTTGTCAATCCCTTCACGGTCACTTACGAGTGTGAGATATGATAGAGATAATATTTTTGGTATTTTTGATATAAAGATGCAAAGTAAAAAGTAAAGGCAAAGTAAAAAACAAAGCAAGTAAATAAAGTGATATAGATTGATATGATGATTATAGACCCGGGGGCCACAGGCTTCACTAGTGGCTTCTCTCAAGAGCATAAGTATTCTACGGTGGGTGAACAAATTACTGTTGAGCAATTGATAGAATTGAGCATAGTTATGAGTATATCTAGGCAATGATCATGTATATAGGCATCACGTCCGTGACAAGTAGATCGAAAAAATTCTGCATCTACTACTATTACTCCACTCATCGACCACTATCTAGCATGCATCTAGAGTATTAAGTTAAAAACAGAGTAACGCCTTAAGCAAGATGACATGATGTAGAGGGATAAATTCATGCAATATGATAAAAACCCCATCTTGTTATCCTCGATGGCAACAATACAATACGTGCCTTGCAACTCTTTCTGTCGCTGAGTAAGGACACCGCAAGATTGAACCCAAAGCCATGCACTTCTCCCATTGCAAGAACTACCAATCTAGTTGGCCAAACCAAATGGATAATTCGAAGAGACTTGCAAAGATAACTTAATCATACATAAAAGAATTCAGAGAAGAATCAAATATTTTCCATAGAGAAGTTGGATCATAAACCCACAATTCATCAGTCTCAACAAACACACCGCAAAAAGAAGATTACATCGAATAGATCTCCAGAAGAGAGGGGGAGAACATTGTATTGAGATCCAAAAAGAGAGAAGAAGCCATCTAGCTACTAGCTATGGACCCGAAGGTCTGAAGTAAACTACTCACACTTCATCGGAGGGGCTATGGTGTTGATGTAGAAGCCCTCCGTGGTGGATGCCCCCTCCGGCGGAGCTCCGGAACAGGCCCCAAGATGGGATCTCGTGGATACAGAAGGTTGCGGCGGTTGAAATTAGGTTTTTGGCTCCATGTTTGGTCTATTGGGGATACGTAGGTATATATAGGAGGAAGGAGTACGTCGGTGGAGCTCCGAGGGGCCCACGAGGCAGGGGGGCGAGCCCAGGGGGAGGGCGCGCCCTCCACCCTCGTGGCCGCCTCGTGGCTTTCTTGACGGAGGGTCCAAGTCTGCATGGATCTTATCTGATGAGAAAATCACGTTCCCAAAGGTTTCATTCTGTTTGGACTCCGTTTGATATTCCGTTTCTTCGAAATACTGAAATAGGCAAAAAACAACAATTCTGGGCTGGGCCTCCGGTTAATAGGTTAGTCCCAAAAATAATATAAAAGTGAAAAATAAAGCCCAATATAGTCCAAAACAGTAGATAAAGTAGCATGCAGTAATCAAAAATTATAGATACGTTGGAGACGTATCACGAGACAACCCCAAAGTCCTGTGTTGGTTTAGTGTTCAAGTTACTGGCAACTACCGCTTGCACAAGCTACTCAAACTCACTGTCTGAATCAGTTCGGTTTCTTGAGTCTCAACTACAAGCTGAAAGACATCGATCAGCTGTGCTGCGACAAGAAGCGGAAGGACTGCGAAAGTCCCTGTAGCATTCAGATGCATACTTTCTGGTGCAACGGCAAGCGTTGGAGGATTTTAGCGCGAAACAGGACAAAGCTAATCAGCTTGCTAAGCTTATTGCCAGCATGGTGGATACCCAGGATAACGTTTCTTGAGCTCTTCTAAAGTTGTTTCAGTTATGCTCTTGTTTTGCTGCCACGTTTATTTGCACTGGTGGCCAATTTTGACGGCCAATGTATGTAATATGATGTTTTGTTCCCTATATTTGCACTGGTGGCGAACTTTGATGCCCGGTGGATGTAATATGTGTAATAGCGGTAATAGGCTAGCGTTAATTTCTTGCTTATTTATTTCCTTACTGTCTGTGTTTTTCTAGTGGCCACAATAGCCTATTTTTGGTAACAAGGCCAAAATATTCATGGCAACACACGGACTGTTGTAACCATGGGCCTCCTGCAGGCCGTATGATCCATGGGACTTCGTCCGGCCGTAGGATCCATTGGCCTTCTATACGAGCCGTAGGATCCATCGGCCTTCTATACGGGCCTTAGGGTCCATGGGCCTTCTACGGGTCGTACGATCCATGGGCCTTCTACGGGCCGTACTATCCATGGGCCTCATACGGGCCGTAGGATACATGGGCCTTCTACGGGGCGCATCATCATTTCTCCAATCATGGGCCGTAATATTCGTGGACCATAACGGGCCGTTAATAGGCCGTATTTGATAACTCTATGAAAACAGCCCAACGGGTTCTTTTTGACATAAAAACGGCCCAACGTATTAACGGTCCGCAAACGGGCCGACTGTAACGACGGGCTGAATTTGGCCCACAAGCAGAAAATGACAGTAACGGGCCGTATGTAACCGAATGCTGCAAATGAGCCCAAGAATCAATGGGCCCTGAGAAGGCCGAAAGATAACTTGGGATGGAAATGGCCCAATGGAATAATGGGCCGTTAATGGGTATAAAGTGATACAATGTTCATTACGGGCCTGTTTCACCACGGGCCGTTAATGGGCCAAGAGTTACAAAGGTACTCATATGGGCCGAAAGAAGTCATGGGCCACACATGGGCCGGAAGTTAAAACGGTCTGAATCATATTGGACGGCCTAGATGACGCTACTGGGCCTAATTCGGATAGGGCGTAACGGGCCTTGGGTTAGCGGGCTGTAAATGGGCTATATGCGAACATGCCGTTAACACGCTTTTCGTGGGCCGGGCCGCCACCTTTTGACCAAGTCAAACGGGCCGGCCTTTTCACAGGAATGGGCCTCTGTTGGGCCGTGCCACGTGTTGCCGTATCATAGGCGACTTCGGTCCAATGAGCGGATGATATCTGTCCCAACGGTGAGCCGACACGTATTTCCTTCAGCCAATGATCATTTTACACGTGGAAAATCCCCATTGGTCGGGGTTGTTAACGGGTTATCGGATCCAAAACCCGACCTGATAGCTTAACGGCGTTCCGTTACGGTGGATGCCACGTTTCAGTCACCCTTGACGAAAGCACTTCTGTGACGCGCGATTTATCGTCATGGAAGTGGACACTTCCGTGATGATAATTTTGGTAATGTCATGGAACACTTCTACGACAGCACAGGTATGACTATCTTGATTCTGTCATCAATTTGTCATGGATGTACATGCATGACAAAAAACGCGACCTACTGTGACAAACACGTATCATCACGGAAGTGTATTTTTTTGTAGTGATGATATAAACCCCATCTTTTTATCCTCGATTGCAACAATACAATACGTGCCTTGCTGCCCCTGCTGTCACTGGGAAAGGACACCGCAAGATTGAACCCAAAGCTAAGCATTTCTCCCATGGCAAGAAAGATCAATCTAGTAGGCCAAACCAAACTGATAATTTGAAGAGACTTGCAAAGATAACTCAATCATACATAAAAGACTTCATAGGAGATTCAAATATTTCTCATAGATAAACTTGATCATAAACCCACAATTCATCAGATCTTGACAAACACACCGCAAAAAGAGTTTACATCAAATAGATCTCCACAAGAGAGGGGGAGAACATTGTATTGATATCCAAAAAGAGAGAAGAAGCCATCCAGCTAATAACTAGGGACCCGAAGGTCTGTGGTAAACTACTCACAACTCTCAGAGGGGTTATGGTGTTGATGTAGAAACCCTCCATGGTCGATTCCCCCTCCGGTTGAGCGCCGGCGAAGGCTCCAAGATGGGATCTCGCGGATACAGAAGGTTACAGCGGTGGAAATTGTGTTTCGTTGGCTCCCTGGATGTTTTCGGGGAACGTAGGCATATATAGGAGGAAGAAGTACGTTGGTGGCCGCCCGAGGGGCCCACAAGACAGGGGGCGCGCCCTGTAGGGTAGGCGCGCCCCTATCTCGTGGGCGCTCCGGCTGCTTCTTGGCTTGCACTCCAAGTCCTCTGGATCACGTTCGTTCCAAAAATCACGCTCCCGAAGGTTTCAATCCGTTTGGACTCCGTTTGATATTCCTTTTCTTCGAAATACTAAAAGAGGCAAAAAAACAGCAATACGGGCTGGGCCTCCACTTAGTAGGTTAGTCCCAAAATGATATAAATGTGTAAAATAAAGCCTATAAACATCCAAAAGGGGTAATATAATAGCATAGAACAATCAAAAATTATAGATACGTTGGAGACGTATCACTTGCGCCTGGTTGCAGATCTTTCTGCTACAGAGGTCTTTTCTCAAGATTCAGGAATGATGACGCAGGGCTCCGGAGATCTTCTTGTGTTATGGTTGTCTTAGGGTAATCTAGGTGTTCATGGTCCTTTGTGTTTGTGTTTCAGTGTGCTTGTAAGGGTCAACTACTTTTGTACTGTTTCGTGATTTGAATGCAAAGAATTCCCAAGTTTTTTCAACCGTGTCTCTACTATTAACGGGGAGTTTGGGACTGCATGTGGTACGTCCGACTCATCTCTCCTTGATCCCCCCGACGAAAAAACCATCCACCCCCACCTCGTGACACGCACAAGAAAGCCCACCTCACTTGCCTCATGAAAAAAAGAAAAAGAAAAGAAAAAATCCCCCCTCCCACATAGAATGATCCGTTGCATGCCGCAGCGCCAGGCTGACATCCTCTGAAACAACGAGAAACCTCAGGGTTGATCCGATCGCCGCCGTGCGTCACCTAAGGAGGTGCCCAAGGAGGGCACCTCAGGATCGATCAGGTCGAGAGGCAATTGCGGAAAGAGTCTTCCCCCAATCGATGTCCCTCATACCATCGTCTTCCTATCCAAGCATTATTTCTATCATGGGGCGAGTGCTGCAGCGGACGGTCGGACGAACACAGATGGATCAACCCAGTAGCCACCACCCCGAGAGCAGAAAGTGAGCTATGGGGAATCTGCACACATCGGTCTGGCACCAATGGATGAGGTCATGTGTCGACGCTCAGAAGGAGGCCGCCATGGATGGCGACCATCCTCAGCAGGTACCATCACAAACATCTCCTAGCAGACTGCTACCTCCATCTTCCTAATCCAATCAACATTATAATGGATTGACGTCGTCTGCAACATGTTCCACGAAAAGCTATTGATAAATCAGAACTATTGCTCAGTTATGCTATTAGAACTATTTATTGTGTAATAGTATGATCCATTTTCTATTGATCATGGTTGGATGGAACACCATTTCTGAACAATGAGGCTTGTGAGGTCACAAGGTAAGATAAAATAGACATCACTTCATTTTGCCACTCATTTTCTGTCTGGCTTTTTTGAGATGTTTACATGTCACATATAGATTTATATAGATGTTCCAAAGTTACTTCATCTGGTAATATTCGCTAGAAAAGAAACAGATTTAGGGAGCTAAACTGAGGTCGTACGTGTTTCTATCCTTGTAACATATATCATCTATTCAACCTTAGGATTTAAGTTCATGTATCAAGTTAAAAAAAATGCACACAGGAATGCAGTGTAGAAAGTACACAGAAGAGCTGTGTTTTCATTAATAGAGAAAGGGCGATAGGACGCCAATTGTATAGGGAAAAGAAAGAAAATGGAAATATGTACAAATTATTCAGAATTTTCAGAAAGTATTCATAATTTTTTTTAAATGACCATGATTATTCAAAATATGTTTAAATTTCTTAAAACATGTTAAAAATTTTAGAATATGTATAATTTTTAAATAAATAAATATTTGTGTTGTCAGGAAAACAAAATGGACAAACCATCCGAAAACCCGTAAAACCAGGTAGAAAACCAATTGATAAAGGTGCAATGAAGAAAGTGTGCGGTAGAACAGGCCAGCCCAAAAACCAAATGCTCTATGTGTCATAGCGACAGGTGCTACTATTAGACACCCACTATATCCAATGGGACGTCCTGTTCCGCGCTCTAGTTGCCACTTAGCGCTGTTGGCTGGTTATTTAATGCGAAAAAAATGGCTGGTTATTTCACTTGTTCCACTAACGATCGTTGCGCTCCGGTAAAGAAACAATCATGGCGGTTGTTGCACTTGCTCAATCGGGAGTTCTCCTTGTTGACGTGTTGAAGTGCTGACTGGTTAACTATTGACTTTAGCAAATGTTCATAAAAAAATTGAAAAACAATAATAAAGCTGAAGCTAACTCACATAAAAATCGAAAAAAACCCAAACTTGAAAAAAGTTCACGAATTTGAAAACCTTCATAAAAAAAGTGAAAACAAATTCATGCAAATGAGAAAAGCCAATGGATTAGAAAGACGTTCATAAATTTTGGTAACAAAGTTCATCAATTTTTTAAGAAGTTCATAAATTGAAAAAACATTGAATTTGAGTAAAGTTCATCGATTTTAAAAAGGTTATTGAATTTGGAAAAAAGTTCATCAATTTTGAAAGTGAAAGATTTGAAATGGTTCAAGATTTTGAAAAATTTATCGAGATCCGGTGAATTGTGGAGATCTATTCGATGTAAACTCTTTTTGCGGTGTGTTTGTCGAGATCCGATGAATTGTGGGTTTATGATCAAGTTTATCTATGAATAATATTTGAATCTTCTCTGAATTTTTTTATGTATGATTGAGTTATCTTTGCAAGTCTCTTCGAATTATCAGTTTGGTTTGGCCTATTGGATTGTTCTTTCTTGCCATGGGAGAAGTGCTTAGCTTTGGGTTCAATCTTGCGGTGTCCTTACCCAGTGACAGAAAGGGTTGCAAGGCACGTATTGTATTGTTGCCATCGAGGATAACAAGATGAGGTTTATATCATATTGCTTGAGTTTATCCCTCTACATCATGTCATCTTGCTTAATGCGTTACTCTGTTCTTATGAACTTAATACTCTAGATGCAGGCAGGAGTCGGTCGATGTGTGGAGTAATAGTAGTAGATGCAGGCAGGAGTCAGTCTACTTGTTGCGGACGTGATGCCTATATACGTGATCATGCCTAGAAAATCTCATAACTATGCGCTTTTCTATCAATTGCTCGACAGTAATTTGTTCACCCACTGTAATACTTTTATGCTATCTTGAGAGAAGCCACTAGAGAAACCTATGGCCCCCGGGTCTATGTCTTATCATATTTGCTTTCTATCTACTTTTATTTGCATCTTTACTTTTTGCATCTATGTTATAAAATACCAAAAATATATTTATCTTATCATACTATCTTTATTAGATCTCACTTTCGCAAGTGGCCGTGAAGGGATTGACAACCCCTTTATTGCGTTGGTTGTGAGTTCTCAGTTTGTTTGTGTAGGTGCGTGGGACTTTTGAGGAGCCTCCTACTGGATTGATTCCTTGGTTCTCAACAATTGAGGAAAATACTTACGCTACTATCGCTGCATCACCCTCTCCTCTTCGAGGAAAACCAACACAAGCTCAAGACGTAGCATTCCTCTCTTGTATCCAATCTTGTATCAAATCCACAAATTGGTACCTATGGGTTGCTAGTAGTGTTGATTACTCCTTGTAGTTGATGCTAATTCGTTTACTTGGTGGAAGATCATATGTTCAGATCCTTTATGCATATTATTACTCCTCTTATTATGAATATGAATATGCTTTGTGAGTAGTTACGTTTGTTCCTGTGGGTGAAGTCTTGCTATTAGTAGTCATGTGAATTTGGTATTCGTTCGATATTTTGATGAGATGTATGTTGTCTTTTCCTCTAGTGGTGTTATGTGAACATCGACTACATGACACTTCACCATTATTTGGGCCTAGAGGAAGGCATGGGGAAGTAATAAGTAGACGATGGGTTGGTAGAGTGACAGAAGCTTAAAACGTAGTTTACGCGTTGCTTCGTTAGGGGCTGATATGGACCCATATGCTTAATGTCGTGGTTAGGTTTACCTTAATACTTCTTTTTGTAGTTGCGGATGCTTGCAATAGGGGTTAATCATAAGTGGGATATTTGTCCAAGTTAGGGCAGTACCCAAGTACCGGTCCACCCACATATCAAATTATCAAAGTACCGAACGCGAATCATATGAACGTGATGAAAACTAGCTTGACGATAATTCCCAATGTGTCCTCGGGAGCTCCTTCATTATTATTAGAAATTGTCCAGGCTTATCCTTTGCTACTTGGCCATCTTGCTGCACTTTGTTTACTTTATTTACTCGTTACTCTCGTTACTATTTATCTTATCACAAAACTATCTATCACATACAATTTCAGTGCTTGCAGAGAAACCTTACTGAAAACCGCTTATCATTTCCTTCTGCTCCTCGTTGGGTTCGACACTCTTACTTATCGAAAGGACTACGATAGATCCCCTACACTTGTGGGTCATCAACGGGCGGAAAGGTCCCGCCTTTCGCACCCCTGGGTAGCCCCCAACTCCGAAACCCAATAGGTCAGCCAAAACTGGCCTCCATCGACCCATCCGGGGCACTGGGCGTGAGACGAGGCCGGTCCTGCTGCCGGGCGCGAGACGAGTCCGGTCCTGCTGCCGGGCGCTAGACGAGGTCGGTCATGCTGCCGGGCGCGAGACGAGCACGGTCCTGCTGCCGGACGCGAGACGAGGTCGGTCCTGCCGCCGGGCGCAAGACGAGCAATGGATCATTGTTGGGGGAGGGCCGAACCTCTGACGAAGGGAGAAACCAGGCGACGAGGAGAGGACCAAAGGTCGAAATGTGCCGCCTACAGACGAGCCGACGCCAGAAAACCAGCCACTGTCCTAGCCAGCCCGCCGAGCTGCCATGATGTCGGCACGGCGAATGGAAGCCTCCACACCGAGAGAGCCGAGTCACCCCGCCGCCGCCGCCCACAGCCGGGGCAACAACCACGCCGGGCCGATGCCCCAACCCGCGTCGCCCGCCCACTAAACGTCGGCAAGGCGGACACACACCACCTCCACCACAACACCAGTGCCACCGTGCCCTCGCTAGGTCCAGCCAGAGCCCCACCACCCCATCGGAGGGACGGACTCCAACTCCAGCGCCATCACCTAAATGCACCTGCCGATCGCCCCTGCCACCGCCAACCACCACACCGTCCAGATCTGAGCCAGGGGCCAAATCCGCCACCAGCATGAACCAGCGTGCCGGATCCCCACCGCTGCGCCGGAGAGGAAGGAGGCACCGCCGCCAGCCACCAGAACGCCACGAGGAGGGGGGTAGGCTGAAGCAGGGCCGTCCTGACGGTCGTCACCATCGAGCAGAGGAGGGGCATCCCACGACGGCCCCCATTTGCGTGCGGGAGGGAGCAGCCCCGCCGCCGCCAGCGGCACAAGGCCTTTGGCCGGCGACGCCCCTGGCAGCGGCGAGGGACGGGGGCGAGGCGAGGGAAGCGGGGGAGGCGGCGCTAGGGAACCTGCCGGGGACGCCCGAGGGAGCGCCCCGGGGAGGGAGGGGAGGGAGGGGGGGTGCTGGACGGGGCCGCGCGCGCCCGGCGGCTGGCGGCGGCGGGAAGGAGCTAGGGAGCCGGCGGCGGCAAGGGAACCCTAGCGGGTCCGTTCGGACTTCTAGATAAGTTGGCTGAAGAATGAATTCAATAACGTCAAGTTTGAAACCGAGCGAATCAAATTGACCTTGTGTTTGCAGTACATTGCTCATGTACATGTGTGTAAAACTGCGGCCGATTTGCATGTTTTTGCTCATGTAGATGAGACGCAGGTTCAGTTTGCATGTTTTGAGGCAAGCTCAAGCTGGGAAGGGTCAAATAAAGATATACATAACAGGGATTAGTTTGAGAGAAAGAATTAAAGAACATCGTGCAGGGAAGGCCGGCCATTTCCAGTAGTTTATGTAAGGAGAAGGTTAATTGTCAGTTGTCATGTGAATAAACTAAACCCTGGTTCAAAATCCAGCCAAGAGAATAACAAATCCTTTCAGCTAGAATCGATTGGTACCACAACAGAAGCTGGCGTCGAGCAAATCGACTGCAACCGCCCCTCCATAATTGCATCTTATATTATCTTCCGATGGATCATCTAGCACCTCCTTGATTGCATCTTATATTATGGAAAATGATGCCATCTTGGACTGGACACCTACGACCTACCCTAGCTTAATTCCATCTTGGACGGACACGGCGGCCGGCACCAGCATGCGGTGGACACTATGAGTCAAAGCCAATAGAGAAAAGTTTGACAGCGCACATTTTATAACATCGTCTGTATAAACCCCCCCCCCCCCCCCCCCCCCCCGGCCCTTCTCAAAAATATATATATAGTTTCATCATCTATACAAAAGGGTAGGTAGTAAAAAGCAATAAATCACCGGATCCGTTTGGTATATTGAAGCAACTTAGAATTTTAATACGATCACGCAAGATCTATCTAAGAAATGCATAACAACGAGAGGGGGAGAGTGTGTCTACGTACCCTCGTAGATCGAAAGCGGAAGCGTTTAGTTAACGCGGTTGATGTAGTCAAATATCATCACGATCCAACCGATTCAAGTACCAAACGTACGGCACCCCCGTGTTCAGCACACGTTCAACACGATGACGTCCCTCGAGCTCTTAATCCAGTAGAGGGTCGAGAAGAGTTCCGTCAGCACGACGGCGTGGCGACAGTATTGATAATGTTACCGGCGCAGGGCTTTGCCTAAGCACTACGACTATATGACCGAGGTGTTAAACTATGGAGGGGGGCACCACACACGGCTAAGAGATTGTCTGTTGTGCTTTGGCGTGCCCCCTGCCCCCGTATATAAAGGAGGGAGGGAGGAGGCTGGCGGCCTAGGAGGGGCGCGCCAAAGGGGGGGAATCCTTCTCTTTCCTTTCCGGAATAGGAGAAGATGGAAAGAGGTGGAGGAGAAGGAGGAAAGGGGTGGCCGCGCCCCCTCCCCTAGTCCAATTTGGTTTGGGCTGGGGGGGGGGGCCTCCACCTCGCCGCAGCCTCTTCTCTTACACTAAGGCCCATGAAGGCCCATTAATCCCCCGGGGGGTTCCGGTAACCTCCCGATACTCCGGAAAATGCCCGAACCATTCCGAAACCTTTTCGCTGTTCGAACATAACCTTCCAATATATCAATCTTTATGTCTCAACCATTTCGATACTCCTCGTCACGTCCATGATATCATCCGGGACTCCGAACAAAATTCGCTCATCAAAAACACATAACTCATAATACAAATCGTCATCGAACGTTAAGCGTGCGGACCCTACGGGTTCGAGAACTATGTAGACATGATCGAGACACATCTCCGATCAATAACCAATAGCAGAACCTGGATGCTCATATTGGCTCCTACATATTCTGCGAAGATCTTTATCGGTCAAACTGCACAACAACATACACTGTTCCCTTTATCATCGGTATGTTACTTACCCGAGATTCGATCGTCGGTATCATTATACCTAGTTCAATCTCGTCACCGGCAAGTCTCTTTACTCGTTCCTTAATGCTTCATCCCGCAACTAACTCATTAGTCACATTGCTTGCAAGGCTTATAGTGATGAGCATATTACTGAGAGGGCCCAGAGATACTTCTCCGATACACGAAGTGACAAATTCTAATATCAATCTATGCCAACCCAACACACACCGTTCGAAGACACCTGTAGAGCATCTTTATAATCATCCAGTTACGTTGTGACGTTTGATAGCACACAAGGTGTTCCTCTGGTATTCGGGAGTTGCATAATCTAATAGTCCGAGGAACATGTATAAGTCAAGAAGAAAGCAGTGGCAATGAAACTGTAACAATCATAATGCTAAGCTAACGGATGGGTCTTGTCCATCACATCATTCTCTAATGATGTGATCTCGTTCATCAAATGACAACACATGTCTATGGTCCGGGAACATAACCATCTTTTATTAACGAGCTAGTCAAGTAGAGGCATACTAGGGACACTTTGTTTTGTCTATGTATTCACACATGTACGAAGTTTCTGTTAATACAATTCTAGCATGAATAATAAATATTTATCATGATATGAGGAAATATAAATAAAAACTTTATTATTGCCTCTAGGGCATATTTCCTTCAGTCTCCCACTTGCACTAGAGTCAATAATCTAGTTCACATCACCATGTGATTTAACACCAATGGTTCACATCTGTATGTGATTAACATACATAGTTTACATCACCATGTGACCAACACCCAAAGGGTTTACTAGAGTCGATAATCTAGTTCACATTGCTATGTGATTAGCACCCAAAGAGTACTAAGGTGTGATCATGTTTTGCTCGTGAGATAATTTTAGTCAATGGGTCTGATACATTCAGAGCCGTATGTATTTTGCAAATTTTTCTATGTCTACAATGCTCTGCATGGAGCTACTCTAGCTAATTGCTCCCACTTTCAATATGTATCCAGATTGAGATTCAGAGTCATCTGGTTTGGTGTAAAATCTTGTATCGACATAACTCTTTACGGTGACTCTTTATCACCTCCATAACCGAGAAATATTTCCTTAGTACTCTTAGGTAACTAAGGATAACTTTGACTGCTGTCCAGTGATTCACTCCTGGATCACTATTGTACCCCCTTGCGAAACTCATGATAAGGTACGCAATAGGTCTGGTACACAGCATAGCATATTTATAGAACCTATGGCTGAAGTATAGGGAATGACTTTCATTCTTTCTATTTTCTGCTGTGGTCGGGTTTTGAGTCTTACTCAACTTTACACCTTGCAATACAGGCAAGAACTCCTTCTTTGCCTATTCCATTTTTGAACTACTTCAAAAACTTGTCAAGGTATGTACTCATTGAAAAATCTTATCAAGCGTCTTGATCTATCTCTATAGATTTTGATGCCCAATATGTAAGCAACTTACCGAGGTATTTCTTTGAAATCTCCTTTCAAACTCTCCTTTCAAACTCTCCTTTATGCTTTCGAGAAAATTCTACATCATTTCCGATCAACAATATGTCATTGACATATACTTATCACAATGGCTATAGTGCTCCCACTCACTTTCTTGTAAATACAGGCTTCTCCAAAAGTCTGTATAAAACCATATGCTTTGATCACATTATCAAAGCGTATATTCCAACTCCGAGAGGCTTGCACCAGTCCGTAAATGGACTGCTAGAGCTTGCACACTTCGTTAGCACCTTTTGGATCGACAAAACCTTTTGGTTGCATCATATACAACTCTTCTTTAAGAAATCCATTAAGGAATGCAGCTTTGACATCCATTTGCCAAATTTCATAATCATAAAATGCGGCAATTGCTAACATGATTCGGACAGATTTAAGCATCTCTACGGGTGAGAAGGTCTCATCGTAGTCAGCTCCTTGAACTTGTCGAAAACCTTTCGCGACAAGTCTAACTTTGTAGATAGTAACACTACTATCAGCGTCCGTCTTCCTCTTGAAGATCCATTTATTTTCTGTGGCTTGCCGATCATCGGGCAAGTCCACCAAAGTCCACACTTTCTTCTCATACATGGGTCCCAACTCAAATTTCGTGGCCTCAAGCCATTTGGCGGAATCTGAGCTCATCATTGCTTCCTCATAGTTCATAGGATCATCATGGTCTAGTAACATGACTTCCAGAATAGGGTTACCGTACCACTCTGGTGCGGACCGCACTCTAATTGACCTACAGGTTCGGTAGTAACTTGATCAGAAGTTTCATGATCATCATCATTAGCTTCTTCACTGATTGGTGTAGGAACCACTGAAACTAATTTCTGTGATGAACTATTTTCCAATTCGGGAGAAGGTACAATGACCTCATCAAGTTCTAATTTCCTCCCACTCACTTCTTTTGAGAGAAACTCCTTCTCTAGAAAGGATCCAATCTTAGCAATGAATATCTTGCCTTTGGATTTGTGATAGAAGGTATACCCAACAGTTTTTTTGGGTATCCTATGAAGACACATTTCTCCGATTTGGGCTCGAGCTTATCAGGTTGAAGCTTTTTCACATAAGCATAGCAACTCCAAACTTTAAGAAACGACAGCTTAGGTTTGTTTCCAAACCACAGTTCATACGGTGTCGTCTCAACGTATTTTGACGGTGCCCTGTTTAATGTGAATGCAGCTGTCTCTAATGCATAATCCCAAAACGATAGTGGTAAATCAATAAGATACATCATGGATCGCACCATATCTAATAAAGTGCGGTTACGACGTTCGGACACACCATTACGCTGTGGTGTTCTAGGTGACGTGAGCTGTGAAACTATTTCACATTATTTTAAATGAAGGCCAAACTCGTAACTCAAATATTCTCCTCCACGATCAGATCGTAGGAACTTTACGATGATTCTCCACTTCACTCTAAAATTCTTTGAACTTTTCAAATGTTTCAGACTTGTGTTTCATTAAGTAGATATACCCATATCTTCTCAAATCATCTGTGAAGGTCAAAAAATAATGATAACCGCCACGAGCCTCAACATTCATCGGATTGCATACATCGATATGTATTATTTCCAATAAGTCATTAGCTCGTTCCATTGCTCCGGAGAACGGAGTTTTAGTCATCTTGCCCATAAGACACCGTTCGCAAGTATCAAATGATTCATAATCAAGTGATTCCAAAAGTCCATCTTTATGGAGTTTCTTCATGGGATTTACACCGATATGACCCAAACGGCAGTGCCACAAATAAGTTGCACTATCATTATCCACTGTGCATCTTTTGGCATCAATATTATAAATATGTGTATCACTACAATTGTGATTCAATAAACCATCAGCATTGGGTGTATGACCATAGAAGGTTTTATTCATATAAACAGAATAACGATTATTCTCTCTCTTAAATGAATAACCGTATTGCAATAAACATGATCTAATCATATTCATGCTCAACGCAAACACCAAATAACATTTATTTAGGTTCAACACTAATCCCGAAAGTATAAGGAGTGAGCGATGATGATCATATCAATCTTGGAACCACTTTCAACACACACCGTCACTCAAGAAGTCTCTATTTATTCTGTAACTCCTGTTTCGAGTTACTAATCTTAGCAACCGAACAAGTATCAAATACCCAGGGGCTACTATGAACACTAGTAAGGTACACATCAAAAACCTGTATATCAAATATACCATTGTTCGCTTTGCCATCCTTCTTATCCGCATAATGTTTGGGGCAGTTCCGCTTCTAGTGACCATTCCTTTGCAGTGGAAGCACTCAGTTTCAGGCTTGGGTCTAGCTTTGGGCTTTTCCCGGGAGTGACAATTTGCTTGCCATTCTACTTGAAGTTCACTTTCTTTCCCTTTGCCCTTTTCTTGAAACTAGTGGTCTTGTCAATCATCAACACTTGATGCTCTTTCTTGATTTCTACCTTCGTTGATTTCAGCATCACGAACTGCTCAGGAATCGTTTTCGTCATCC
This sequence comes from Triticum aestivum, assembly GCF_018294505.1. Lineage (NCBI taxonomy): Eukaryota > Viridiplantae > Streptophyta > Magnoliopsida > Poales > Poaceae > Triticum > Triticum aestivum. Next base: position 807,746,995 of record NC_057798.1, read on the forward strand.
CTTGCATTCTACAGTTCATCACGAAGTTCCAGTAAGTTGGTGATGGTGACTAGAGAACTCTGTCAATCACTTATCTTATCTGGAAGATTAACTCCCACTTGATTCAAGCGATTGTAGTACCCAGACATTCTTAGCATATGCTCACTAGCTGAGCAATTCTCCTCCATCTTTTAGGCGAAGTACTTGTCAGAGGTCTCATACCTCTCGACACGGACATGAGTCTGAAATACCAATTTCAGCTCTTTGGAGCATCTCATATGCTCCTGTGATGTTCAAAATGTTTTTGAAGTCCCGGTTCTAAGCCGTAAAGCATGGTGCACTAAACTATCAAGTAGTCATCATATTGAGATAGCCAAACATTCATAACGTCTGCATCTGCTCCTGCGGTGCATCAAGGACATAATTCTTCTGTGCAGCAATAAGGATAAACCTCAGATCACGGACCCAGTCCGCATCATTGCTAGTATCATCTTTCAACTTAGTTTTCTCTAGGAACATATAAAAAACATAGGGAAGCTACAACGCGAGCTATTGATCTACAACATAATTTGCAACATACTATCAATGCTAAGTTCATGATAAATTAAAGTTCAATTAAGCATTTTACTAAAGAACGCCCACTTAGATAGACATCCCTCTAGTCATCTAAATGATCACGTGATCCATATCAACTAAACCATGTCCGATAATCCCGTGAGATGGAGTAGTTTTCAATGGTGAATATCTCTATGTTGATCATATCTACTATTTGATTCACGCTCAACCTTTCGGTCTCCAGTGTTCCGAGGCCATATCTACATATACTAGGCTCGTCAAGTTTAACCCAAGTATTCTGCACATGCAAAACTGGCTTGCACCCGTTGTATGTGAACGTAGAGCTTATCACACCCAATCATCACGTGGTGTCTCGGCACGACAAACTGTAGCAACGGTGCATACTTAGGGAGAACACTTATACCTTGAAATTTAGTAAGGGATTATCTTATAATGCTACTGCCGTACTAAGAAAAATAAGATGCATAAAAGATAAACATCACATGCAAGCAAAATACATGACATGATATTGCCATCATCATCTCGTGCTTTTGATCTCCATCGCCAAAGCATCATCATGATCTCCATCGTCACCGACTCGACACCTTGATCTCCATCGTTGTGTCATGGTCGTCTCGCCAACTGTTGCTTCTACGACTATCGCTACGGCTTAGTGATAAAGTAAAGCAATTACATGGCGATTGCATTTCATACAATAAAGCGACAACCATATGGCTCCTGCCAGTTACCGATAACTCTGTTATAAAACATGATCGTCTCATACAATAATTTATATGGCATCATGTCTTGACCATATCACATCACAACAAGCCCTGCAAAAACAAGTTAGTCATCCTCTACTTTGTTGTTGCAAGTTTTACGTGGCTGCTACGGGCTTCTAGCAAGAACCTTTCTTACTTACGCATCAAAACCACAAGGGTTTTTCGTCAAGTGTGCTGTTTTAACCTTCAACAAGGACCGGCCGTAGTCAAACTGTCAGGCGAACACGGCGGCTCGACCCTTTTTTGGGCCGGCGATCGCAGGCCGAACCCGGCGCACTGGTGGCGCTCGGGGGCTCCAGCGCAAGGAAAAAGCACACCTGGGGCCACACTATCAGGCGAAAAGTCAAGATGACCGTCCAGATTTGCCTCCCACCCTCCCCCAATGCTCGAACGCCACCCTGCCGATCCCAGCGCCGCCCACTGCCCACCGCTGCTGGATAGGCCATTCCCCGCCAGAAAAGAGATGGGGTTTTGTCGCGGCAGCCTCTCCTGTTGGAGAACATAGTAATTCAAAAAAAATCCTACCTACACGCAAGATATATATAGGAGATGCATAGCAACGAGAGGGGGATAGTGTGTCTACGTACCCTTGTAGACCGAAAGCGTAAGCGTTTAGTTAACGTGGTTGATGTAGTCGAACGTCTTCACGATCCAACTGATCCAAGTACCAAACGTCCGGCACCTCCGTGTTCAGCACATGTTCAGCACGATGACGTCCCTCGAGCTCTTGATCGAGTAGAGGGACGAGGGAGAGTTCCATCAGCATGACGGCATGGCGACGATGTTGATGGTGTTACCAGCGCAGGGCTTTGCCTAAGCACTACAACGATATGACTAATGTGTTAAACTGTGGAGGGGGGCACCACACACGGCTAAGAGATTGTCTATTGTGCTTTGGGGTGTCCCCCTGCCCCCTTATATAAAGGAGGGAGGGAGGAGGCCTGCGGCCTAGGAGGGGCGCACCAAAGGGGAGAGTCCTACTAGGACTCCCTGGTCCTAGTAGGATTCCCCTTCTCTTTCCTTTCTGGAATAGGAGAAGAGGGAAAGAGGTGGAGGAGAAGGAGGAAAGAGGGGGGCGCCCTGCCCCCTAGTCCAATTTGGTTTGGGCTAGGGGGGCACGCGCCTCCACCTGGCCGCTGCCTCTTTTCTTCCAATAAGGCCCATGAAGGCCCATTAATCCCCCGGGTGGTTCCGGTAACCTCCCGGTACTCCGGAAAATGCCTGAACCTTTCAGAAACCTTTCTGGTGTTCGAACATAAATTTCCAATATATCAATCTTTATGTCTCAACCATTTCGAGACTCCTCGTCACGTCCATGATCTCATCCGGGACTCCGAACAAACTTCCGTCATCAAAAACACATAACTCATAATACAAATTGTCATCGAACGTTAAGCGTGCGGACCCTACGGGTTCGAGAACTATGTAGACATGATCGAGACACATCTCCGATCAATAGCCAATAGTGGAACCCGGATGCTCATATTGGCTCCTACATATTCTACGAAGATCTTTATCGGTCAAACCGCACAACAACATACGTTGTTCCCTTTGTCATCGGTATGTTACTTCTCCGAGATTCGATCGTTGGTATCATCATACCTATTTCAATCTCGTTACCGCAAGTCTCTTTACTTGTTCTGTAATGCTTCATCCCGCAACTAACTCATTAGTCATACTGCTTGCATATTACCGAGAAGGCCCATAGACACCTCTCTGATACACGGAGTGACAAATCCTAATCTCGATCTATGCCAATCAAACAAACACCTTTCGGAGACACCTGTAGAGCATCTTTATAATCACCCAGTTATGTTGTGACTTTTGATAGCATATAAGGTGTTCCTCCGGTATTCGGGAGTTGCATAATCTCATAGTCTGAGAAACATGTATAAGTCATGAAGAAAGCAGTAGCAATAAAACTGTAACAATCATAATGCTAAGCTAACGGATGGGTCTTGTCCATCACATCATTCTCTAATGATGTGATCCCGTTCATCAAATGACAACACATGTCTATGGTCAGGAAACATAACCATCTTTGATTAACGAGCTAGTCAAGTAGAGGCATACTAGCGACACTTTGTTTTGTCTATGTATTCACACATGTACTAAGTTTCCGGTTAATACAATTCTAGCATTAATAATAAACATTTATCATGATATAAGGAAATATAAATAACAACTTTATTATTGCCTCTAGGGCATATTTTCTTCATATCCACCACCGTCCGGGCGAGTTTTCCGGCGTTCTGGCCGCGCAGGGGCAGTGCACCGGCGGGTGTGCGCCCACCACGCCCGGAAAGTGTTCGGCGATTAGTCTGCCCGGCCTGGCGATGGAGTCGGATGACGAGGAGGTGCTCGCGGTGTTGCTAGAGGAGGAAGCCGAAGCCGACATCCAGGAGCAGGAGCATCTCATGGTGCTCGCCGCCCTCGCCAGCCTACTCGCGAGCAATGAAAAGCCGCAGCGGCTCGGCGCCGGGGCGGGTGAAAGCAAAGAACCAAAATCGTCTGGAAGGGTACTGCATTCTCTACTCCGACTACTTCGCCGACGCTCCATTACACATGGCGAGAAAACATTTCAGCGCAGTTATCGGATGAGCCGAAAGCTTTTCCTCAGGATTGTGAATTCCATACGGGTGTTCAACAGCTACTTCTAGTGCAAGAAGGATTGCACCGACACACTTGGATTCCCGTCAATCTAGAAGTGCACGACAGCTATGAGGATGCTTGTATACGGAACTATATAATTTGTATTGAACTATTTGTTGTTGAACTATTTTGTTGAACTATTTGATTTCTATTGATTTTATGTGATGAACTATGTTATAAAAACTTATTTATATTGAGAATTCACGCCGAACCACGCCGAATATGGGCTGATTCACGCCGATGTCAGGCCCTTTTTTGCGGAAAGTGGGCCAAAAAATGGGCCGACATCGGCGCATGGGGGCGACGGCTGGGTGCCCAACCGCCCCCAGAGCCGATTATACACCGGCTCGCCCGCAGGCGGCGATTTTTATGCCTCCTGGGGGTGTCAACGGCTGGAGATGCTCTTAGGGGCACGCCCACAAACACTTTCCGGATGTCATCAGCAGGTTACTCCAGCTCTGGTATGGGAGATGTGCCTGCGACTCATTCTAGCGGCATCAATGGTCATTCAATGGCTAGGGACCTTGATGTAAGTTTTTGTTATGTTTTGGATGTTTTGTACTTTTGATCAACCTTTGAGAATCATATCATATATAAGAAGATTTGTACATTGCTGATCCCGCCTGCTGCTGGATACTTTTGATCAACATTTAGTGCTGAGTCGTTTTCGAAGAATAGAAACTTGGGAAGGTGACAAGCAACGAAGGGAGACATGAGGCAAGATAAGGGTGAGGTGACCCCACAGCTAGCCTTTTTCTTCTCTCCACAACTAGGTTAGCACGTGAACCAAAGAGGTAGAGATCTTTCTATAAATATATACCCCTACATCGTCCAGCCACAACGGACACAAACTAGGACAAGGTTGGTGCCTTCGCCTAGCTAGCCATCCTAGTGCTCTCCACCCCCCCCCCCTTCCCCCCCCCCCCCCCCCCCCCCTTCCCCATGGCCAGTTTCCAGATTGCACCGTTCGCTGGACTGTTGGAGAACACCGAGTTTAACTTCCGTAGCTTGTACTTGCACAACGCTTCTTCTGGACCAAACCCAACCAGAGGAGCCATAAACCACAATGCTACCGCTAGGTGGGGCCATACATTCATTGTTGACTGGACAATATATGATGGCACTGGCCCAGGCGCGAAGCTTGTCGGTCGTGCCCAAGGCCAGCAAATCTATGCTAGTAAATGGAGTCATTCCGTCACCCTTGAGTTCACGAATGGAAGGTACGGATGTGTACATGTTATTTTTATTTTTCATGTGTATTTAGGCTTTCGATTGTAGTACTCTTGCCCCCTTTTTTGCATTCTAATCCTAAGCACCCGATGCTAACTCTCGTTTTTCAGAAAGAAAAAAATAGCTTATACAAGATTTTGTAGGTCACCGGCAACATCTCTGTGCATTCAGGCATGGGAGGACTAAGCAATAGCTTCTCGTTAGGATACTTAAAAGTCCAATTACACAGGTTTAGGGGCTCCACGCTCCAGTTAATGGGACTCTCGGCGACCTTTGAGCAACCAAGTGAGTGGTCTATTACTGGAGGGACAGGTGATCTTGCGATGGCGCGTGGTGTAGTCAAGGTGAAATTCCATGAGGTGGTAAAGGATGGAGACACATGGGAGCTTAGCTTCCATGGGTTTTGCAGCATGCAGGTGAGAAGAGTGTTTATTTATTAGTTGAAGCTTTTTTTGGTGATTTAATTATGTGCAAGTTCATCGACGAATTTAATTTTAGGTACCGATCCTTGTTGCCGAGCCGTTAGGAATATAGCGAGCTAGCTGATGGAGATCATATTGCTTGTATATGATACAGAGCTTGCCCACTCTCACAAAGGCTGGCTCATGGGGTGGACATGGTGGTTCAGGTACGGACTCAAAACAGCCATGGCGCATAGAAAGTATGACGATCGTCCATGAGGGGACAATTGCAATGTTTTCATGCAATTACGTTGACCTGTCCGGCAAGAGGCGCACCACGGGTTCTTGGGGCGGTGGTAATGGTATCCCCACAAAGGTTTGTCATGCATATTTTGGTTCTGGGATTGCTAATTTTTCATTACTTCGATGGAATGAGAATAGAGGGGAGACTCCCCCGGTTTTATTCTTATAGGAGATGAGAAGACTCGAACCCAGGCTGGCGACAGCTGCCTTTATGCTGTCTACCACTTCACCCAGAAGAGCTTCTCATTACTTCGATGGATATAATTCATATAATCAATGTAGTTAGCTAGCTGGGTTTGGCCGGTGTTGTTTGTAGAGTTGCCAAAATTGCAAGGTCAGTTGTTGACCAATGATTTCTTTGATGTTTTACAGGTCCAGCTGGGGCCTCGGGAGATTTTGAAAGCAGTATCCGGAACACATATCAGCCTTAACAGTGGGCAGACTATCATTGAGTCACTGAAGTTTGTCACAAACGAAGGAACGTATGGACCATTTGGACGTACAACCGGTACTCCTTTCAATGCTGATGTGCCGGAAGACCAAAGCATCGTTGGCTTCTTTGGCCGTGCCGACGATACGCAACTCATTGCGTTTGGTATTTACACGGTTTGAATTATGTTAGTGCGTGCCCATTGTAATGCGCGCAGTTTCAGTTTTAGTTCAAACAAGCGTGTTTTTCTTTGTTTAACTCGATATGATCGATGGAGTGTCCATCGGGACCTCTATGTTGCAGTTTCTAACTTGCCCCCGGTATCTCGGTGCGTGATTTGTCATCACTTATTATGTTGAGTAAATCTATTATGTTTGATGATGAGAAATAAAATTCCCCCGTTCAGTGACGTGCAGTCCTCGTCGATGTTTCACTGAATTTATCTGTTTTCTTCATCTCATGAGTCATGTGCGTGCCCCACTAAGTCAAATCTATGATGTCATCGGGCTTGTCTTGACAGAAGCTTGAGGCTGAATAAACCTGGAAAGGAAGGGAGTGTGGTTTTGTGTAGCTTGAGCTACACTGTTCCCCTTATCTTAGCCATCCATTTTGGCATCAAGATCCGTGCAGACACATTTGTCATTTTTGTTTCTCTCAAACGAAACAACGTATAAACTTCAAACTTTGCAGGACAACAAAACATTATAATTACTACGTGGGAAAAAACTTTCAGATTTTTTCATGCATTTAAAATGCTAAAATTTATTTTTTTAATTAAAAAAATCCTCATTTTTTATATTTATGTTTGTCCAAAAAATCTGAAAGTTTTTTCACACATTGAAGTTGTAAAGTTTGTTTGATCTGCAAAGTTTGAAGTCCATATGTTCTTTCATTTGAGAGAAACAAAAAACAGAAATCTGCTTGTTGCAAGTTAGTTGAAGAGTACGGATCTCAAAGCAATGTTGAAGGGCTGAAGATAAGAGGTTCCATGTTGGACGAGCTACAAAGAAACTTTGTGCCTAGAAAATGTGTTGACAATTGGCGACAACAAAGGATGCGACAGCGACATGCTTTTGAAAGTTTTATGAAAGCTAATTTCACAGCAGGGGCATCCAGACTTGCTGTCATGGACAAAGTTTCTATTATGTTGATTCTGTCAATATTGATATTGATGTATAGCTGTTTGAGCAAGTTGTAGAAATTGCCTGAAATACTAGTAAAAGCAGACATGCTACTGGAAATTCTAGTGAAGCTAAAGTGAAAGAAAGGATAGCGATTAGATGACTTTGCTATCCTGAATAATGTTTTCAAGATAGCAATTAGACAAGGTGAGTAGACTGATGGAGGTCCAGCTATCTCATCAGCCCGATCAGTTGTGCTGGAAGCTTACTAGGTCTGGAGAGTTCACAATTAAATCGATGTATAGCGATGTCATTAACTCTAGCGCCATTTCTAGTTCCAAATATGTTTGGAAAGTCAAAGTTCCTTTGAAAATTAAAGTGTTTATGTGTTTTGTACATAAACAAGTCATATTAACAAAGGATAACTTGGTAAAGCGCAACTGGACAGGATCTACTAGGTGTAGTTTTTGTCATCGGGATGAAACTATCAAGCACCTCTTCTTTGATTGCCCGTTGGCAAAAGTTTTGTGGCAGACGGTGCACATTGCCTTTAACATTACTCCTCCGAATTCTGTCAGTACGTTATTTGGAACGTGGCTTATTGGGATAGAGTCCGAAACAGCTAGACACATTCGCGTAGGACTATGTGCTTTGTTGTGGGCAATTTGGAACTGCAGAAATGATTTGGCTTTTAACAGAACAACAAATATTCATTTTTTGCAGGTTATATTCCGAGCCACTGCACTGATCCGTATGTGGTCGTTACTCACTCCGACAGAGGCCAGGGAGCGTTTGGTTACTGGATCTAACCGATGGGAGATGGTAGCATGGGATATCTTCAACCGGTTTGGATGGCGGTCATGTAATAGGATATAAAGGATTATGGATGGGCTTAGGCCCATATAAGACAATAATCCCTAGTTAATCTCTAAGGCCCATGCATGTGTACGGCAAGTGGTGGGAAGTGTGGGAAGTTTAGTCCCATACTGCTACAGTAAGAAGAGTGAGACCTCTTTATAAGGGCTGCTCCACCACTTGCTATTGGGAGCTTGGGAATAGGAGCTGTACACGCGCGCTCCTCCTCCGCCGCCGCCCACCTCGCCTCGTCTCGTCTCGTCTCGTCTCGTCATGTCACGTCACGTCACGTCACGTCACGACGCGCGCGCGCCGCGGGTTGCGGGAATGAGCCGAGACGAAGCTTATTTTTGCCACTCAGGAATGGTTAATTAATTAACGAGTCACTTACGGAAGAGGAGAGCAGGTGCCTCCGGAACCCTGTCGTTCGAGATCCTACCCGGGAGAACGGCAATAAAGTTTTTGGGGAGCGTCTCGACGCGACTGCTCCCGATCCGTCCCCGTCTTCATCCGCCTCTGCTTCCACTACTTCCTCTACATCGACTCCATGGCTGACGACGAAGTTGCCAAGAAGAAGGCCTTGGTTGATGCCGAGGCTGCTGCTACCGCTGCCGCGTTGGCCTGGCCAACCGGAGGGTATGACTCATTCATCCCATATTTGCTCGTTCATGTGCTAGCCGTATATATGCCGTTCATAGATGTTTCGGTTCTATGTACTGTATGTGCTCACATGCTTAGGTATCGGTATGAGATGCATACCGTATTTGTCATGCTTACTGTTTACTCGTGGATTAGATTAGTCGGAAGAGTGCTAATATTTCCAACAATCCAAAAACCTTATTTTAGGCACTTTTCGACTCATGGCTTCGCCGCTACTCTGAAACCAGAAAAGTTTACTGGAACGCATTTTAAGCGTTGGCAGACGAGGACTACCTTGTGGCTCACAGCAATGAACGTGTTGTGAGTTGGTGGTGTGTCTCCCACAGTAATGATTGCTCCTGAATAGGAGAATGCGTTTAGGGAGGCAACCACCATCTTTGTTGGAGCCGTTCTTACTGTGATCGGAGACAAGCTAGTCGACGCATATCTCCATATGCGCGTTGCCAAGAATTTGTGGGATGCGCTCGAAGCTAAGTTCGGCGCAACCGATGCTGGAAGCGAGTTGTATGCTATGGAGCAGTTCCATGATTACAAAATGGTTGATAACAGTTCTGTATTGGACCAGGCCCATGAGATACAATGCATTGCTAAGCAGTTGGAGCTCCTGAAGTGTGAGTTACCGGACAAGTTCGTCGCGGGTTGCATTATTGCAAAACTCCCTCCTGGATGGAGGAACTTTGCTACTTCTCTCAAGCACTTGAGACGTGAATTCTCTGTTGTGGATGTCATCGGTCATCTCAGTGTTGAGCAGAAATCGAGAGCAAAGGACTCACACGTGAAAGGGGCAGAGGGTTCTTCTAGCGCCAATGTGGTGTAGAAGAACTTCCACAAGTTCAAGGGAAAGAACTCTGTCCAGCAGAATACTACCTTTAAGAAGAAGGGTAAGAAGAAAGACAAAAGGAGAGATGGCTGCTTTACTTGTGGTTCAGATGAACATTGGGCAAACAAGTGCCCAAACAAGTATAAGAAGCCAGCACAGGACCCCAAGTCTGTGAATGTCACTCTGAGCAACAATGATGCGGCATCTGGGTATGGTAATCTGTTTACCATACTTTCAGTTTGTCAGTCCACCGATTGGTGGGTTGACACTGGGGCCAATATTCATGTGTGTGCTGATGTGTCTTTGTTTTCTTCCTAACAGGTCGCACGAGATTGTTCCGTCCTGATGGGGAATGGCTCACATGCTTCTGTTCATGGTGTTGGCACGGTAGATCTAAAGTTTACTTTGGGAAAAATCGTGCAACTGAAGAACGTGCAGCATGTCCCCGCCATAAAGAAGAATCTTGTTAGTGGCTCCCTTCTATGTAAAGAAGGGTTTAAGTTAGTATTTGAGTCTAACAAAGTAGTCGTATCTCGGTATGGACTATTTGTTGGAAAAGGATATGATTCTGGTGGTTTGTTCCGCCTTTCCCTGGAGGATTTCTGTAATAAAGTTGTGAACCAAATTCATTCTAATGTGAACGAATGTGAGGTTTGGCATTCAAGTCTTTGTCACATAAATTTTGGTTGTATGACGCGGCTAGCTAAGATGAATCTAATTCCGAGTTTCACTTTAGCCAAAGGCTCTAAGTGCTATGCATGTGTGCAAGCAAAGCAACCTCGTAAGCCTCATAAGCCTGCGAAGGAGACACCTGGCACCACTAGAGCTCATACATTCAGATCTCTGTGAGATGAATGGTGTGTTGACTAAAGGTGGAAAGAAATACTTCATGACTCTGATTGATGATTCCACTAGATTCTGTTATGTGTATTTGTTAAACACAAAGGATGAGGCTCTATACTACTTTAAAATCTATAAGGCTGCAGTTGAGAACCAACTTGAGAAGAAAATTAAATAAGTCCGGTCTGATCGTGGTGGAGAGTACTTTTCTAGTGAGTTTGTTTTATTCTGTGCGGTACATGGTATTATTCATGAGAGGACGCCTCCCTATTCACCCCAGTCAAATGGGATGGCCGAACGGAAAAACCGCACTCTAACAGATTTGGCTAACGCCATGTTAGATACATTGGGTTTATCTAAGGCATGGTGGGGGGAGGCTGTATTGACATCATGTCATGTCCTGAATAAAGTTCCCGCGAAGGATAATGAGACTACTCCCTATGAGCAATGGGAAAAGAAAAGAACTACACTCTCTTACTTGTGCACTTGGGGCTGTTTGGCGAAAGTCAATGTGCCGATCCCCAAAAAGCGTAAGCTTGGACCAAAGACCGTGGACTGCGTTAATTTGGGCTATGCTAAGAATAGCGTTGGCTATAGATTTCTAGTGGTGAAATCCGAGGTACCTGACCAGAAGGTCGGTACAATTATAGAGTCTAAGGATGCTACATTCTTTGAGGATATTTTCCCCATGAGAGATATGCAAAGCAGTTCCAGAATGGAATCTGATGAGACTCCTGAACCTGCCATTCCGATGGAATATTATGAACACAAAAGTGATGAAAGTTCATCAGAGGATGATGAGGAAGCTCCTGTTAGGAGCAAGAGACAAAGGACTGCAAAGTCTTTTGGTGATGATTTCCTCGTGTACCTCGTGGATGATGACACTCCCAGTTCCATTTCATAAGCTTATGCGTCTCCAGATGCTGACTACTAGAAGGATGCTGTCCGTAGCGAGATGGGTTCTATTATGGCTAACGGGACATGGGAGATCACTGAGTGTCCTTATGGTTGCCAACCATTGGGATGTAAGTGGGTGTTCAAGAGGAAGCTTAGGCCTGATGGTACTGTTGAGAAGTACAAGGCTAGGCTTGTGGCCAAGGGTTATACCCAAAAGGAAGAAGAGGATTTCTTCGATACTTACTCACCTGTAGCTAGGCTGACAACCATTCGAGTGTTACTCACTTTGGCTGCCTCGCATGATCTTCTCGTTCATCAGATGGACGTTAAGACGGTTTTCCTTAACGGAGAGCTAGATGAGGAAATTTACATGCAACAGCCAGATGGCTTTGTAGTAAATGGTCAGGAAAGAAAGGTGTGTAAGTTAGTGAAATCTTTGTATGGCCTGGAACAAGCGCCTAAGCAATGTCATGAGAAGTTTAATACAACTTTGACATCTGCTGGCTTTGTTGTCAACGAAGCTGACAAATGTGTATACTATCGCTATGGTGGGGGCGAAGGAGTTATACTGTGTCTGTATGTTGATGACATACCGATATTTGGGACCCACCTCAAAGTAATTGAGGAGGTCAAGGCTTTTCTATCTCATAACTTTGAGATGAAAGACCTGGGCGTGGCTGATGTTATCTTGAACATCAAGCTACTAAGAAATACTGAGGGTGGAATTACACTTTTGCAATCCCACTATGTTGAGAAGATTTTGAGTCGCTTTGGATATTCGGACTGCAAACCTTCTGCAACACCATATGATCATAGCGTGCGGATTCGAAAGTTCGAAGGCACGGCTACAGATCAATTGAGATATTCTCAAGTGATTGGTTCACTAATGTACCTAGCATGTGCTACTCGTCCTGACATCTCATTTGCTCTGTGCAAACTGAGCCGGTTTGTTTCCAATCCGGGAGATGTGCATTGGCATGCTGTTGAGCGAGTGATGCGTTACTTGCAAGGTACTGCGAACTATGGGATTCACTATTCTGGGTACCCGACGGTACTTGAGGGGTATAGTGATTCAAATTGGATATCTGATGCTGATGAGATGAAAGCCACAAGTGGACATGTCTTCACACTTGGTGGCGGTGCTGTTTCCTGGAAGTCTTGCAAACAGACGATCTTAACCAGATCGACTATGGAAGCAGAACTCACAACATTAGACACATCATGCGTCGAAGCAGAATGGCTTCGAGAGCTTTTGATGGATTTGCCGGTGGTTGATAAACCAGTGCCGGCTGTCCTTATGAACTGTGACAATCAAACAGTGATTGCCAAGGCTAAGAGTTCAAAGGACAACATGAAATCCACAAAGCATATAAGAAGAAGATTGAAAACTGTCAGAAAATCAAGAAACTCCGGAGTAATAGCGTTGGATTATATTCAGACGGCTAAGAATCTGGCAGACCCTTTTACGAAAGGGCTATCACGGATTGTGATAGAAAATGCATCGAGGGAGATGGGTATGAGACCATGTAAGTTGCCATGGGGGTAACCCAACCTATGTGATCGGAGATCCCGTGAATTAGGACTTGGGAAAACAATCCAGCGGTCAACTGAGGAGAGTATCCTTAATTATCCCACTCCGTTGGAGATGCAATAATACTCTCAATTCTGTAAGCAGGCTGACTTTTGTCTTAATGTGTTCCAAAGCTTATGTAAGCAAGATGCTAACCTACAGAGCATTCTTTGGAGAACACACCTATGTGAGCCCGACTGCTGGTCACAGTCTATGAGATTGGGTGATCTCTAGGAAGCTCATGAGAAGGTACGAAGTATGACTAATAATCTCCACCCGTGGGGTTTAGCCTCGGCAGCCACGTATCAGGGACAATAGGCGAAACTTCTACACGCCAAACTGACAATTCAAGGCATAGTCCATTGTTCAGTTGACAAACTTATGGAAGTCTAATCCTATTGTTCTAGGTGGAAGTTCAACTTAACAGTCTCCACTAAAGATTCTGGTATATCAAACATTGTTTGGAACACTTGACAAACTTATGTGCCTCGAGATCTGGTGGGGGATTGATGGATTATGGATGGGCTTAGGCCCATATAAGACAATAATCCCTAGTTAATCACTAAGGCCCATGCATGTGTACGGCAAGTGGTGGGAAGTGTGGGAAGTTTAATCCCATAACCTACAGAGCATTCTTTGGAGAACACACCTATGTGAGCCCGACTGCTGGTCACAGTCTATGAGATTGGGTGATCTCTAGGAAGCTCATGAGAAGGTACGAAGTATGACTAATAATCTCCACCCGTGGGGTTTAGCCTCGGCAGCCACGTATCAGGGACAATAGGCGAAACTTCTACACGCCAAACTGACAATTCAAGGCATAGTCCATTGTTCAGTTGACAAACTTATGGAAGTCTAATCCTATTGTTCTAGGTGGAAGTTCAACTTAACAGTCTCCACTAAAAATTCTGGTATATCAAACATTGTTTGGAACACTTGACAAACTTATGTGCCTCGAGATCTGGTGGGGGATTGATGGATTATGGATGGGCTTAGGCCCATATAAGACAATAATCCCTAGTTAATCACTAAGGCCCATGCATGTGTACGGCAAGTGGTGGGAAGTGTGGGAAGTTTAGTCCCATACTGCTACAGTAAGAAGAGTGAGACCTCTTTATAAGGGCTGCTCCACCACTTGCTATTGGGAGCTTGGGAATAGGAGTTGTACACGCGCGCTCCTCCTCCGCCGCCCGCCTCGCCTCGTCTTGTCTCGTCTCGTCTCGTCTCGTCACGACGCGCGCGCGCGTCGCGGGTTGCAGGAATGAGCCGAGCCAAAGATTATTTTTGCCGCTCAGGAATGGTTAATTAATTGTTAATTAATTAACGAGTCGCTTACGGAAGCGCCACTGTCTGAGACGTTGGACCGTGGGCTGTTTGCGGACTCGTCGTGGGCCTGGCCCAGACCTATCCACCTGACGGCCTATATAAGAAGGCGCTGGCCAGTGGAGTGAACCCTAACTTAGTTCACTCACTCCCTCTCGTACAACCCTAGCCGTCATCTACTGTTCCTCTCGGTGTGCTGCTTCCGGCGATCCTATCCCGACGACCGCGTGCACGGTTGGTCGGGAGAGCAGATGCCTCCGGAACCCTGTCGTTCGAGATCCTGCCAGGGAGAACGGCAATAAGGTTTTTTGGGAGCGTCTCGACGCGACTGCTCCCGATCCATCCCCGTCTTCATCCGCCTCTGCTTCCACTACTTCCTCTACATCGACTCCATGGCTGACGACGAAGTCGCCAAGAAGAAGGCCTTGGCTGATGCCGAGGCTGCTGCTACCGCTGCCGCGTTGGCCTGGCCAACCGGAGGGTATGACTCGTTCATCCCAGATTTGCTCGTTCATGTGCTAGCCGTATATATGCTGTTCATAGATGTTTCGGTTCTATGTACTGTACGTGCTCACATGCTTAGGTATCGGTACGAGATGCATACCGTATTTGTCATGCTTACTGTTTACTCGTGGATTAGATTAGTCGGAAAAGTGCTAATATTTCCAACAGGATAGGCGATTAGTTTTCCTATCTTTGTTATGCTAGCCGGTTGTGGCCGCTTGGCTTTTTGCTTTTGGCGATTGTGGCTCTTTGTGAGCTTGCCGTTACTTTGTTTCAGACTGTAAGAATTTGTTATACCTATTTGCTTATTTATAAAGGTGGCCGTATGCATCATTTTGATGCAGAGGCCGGGGAGTTCCCCTTTTTTTTAAAAAAAAGCTATTAGACAAGCTTTGAAAGACTTTGTTGTACTGGAAATTCTAGTAATGCTAAGCTAAAGTGGGGGAAAGGATAGGGATAGCGATTAGACAGACTTTGCTATGCTCGATAAATTTTTCAAGATGTCATAAAACAATTATGTTTTTCTTCCAAAAGTGCTGCACTGACCTTTAGCTGAAGAGGTATACGACAGTCAAGCCTCTCTAACTTAGTTATTCATGCATGAATAGGTATACGACAGCAATAGGTATGGAATGGCGATCCTTGTTAAAACTAGAAGCGCAAGCGGGAACAGTAAGCATGGAAGCAGACATTGCTGAGTGAATCGCATTATACGTACACTCTGTGCGTAGCAGGCACCCAATCAAAGAAAAATGGAAACACGGCAATCTAGTTAATGCGTTGCAACGGGAGAGATATTTTTTGCGACAAGCAACGGGAAATATAATTGATGTGTCCACTAAAAATGGTCTCCACAACGGTAGATGACAGAGCAATGAGTTGTGGTCTTCTTGTTGGACATGTTTGGCCCGCGAAATCTTGATAGTATGTTTGGCCCGCGAAATGTTGATAGTGATGTGGTTGGTCGGCGTGGCGGTGAGCATCCAGCTCATGCCATTTTTCCTCCTTGTCCGCCTCCATCTCAGGATTGTGCATGCCTCCTTATTTGGTGGATGTGCGGCGATGATCGGGACACAAATGCTTCGACCACACTCTCCCACGATGGCGTAACCGGATGAATGTTCCTTCTTTATGACGGTTTATTCTCTTTGATTATTTTAGCGCTCGCATGCTCACATTTTTTTTTCTAAGTAGAGCCAAACAACATATTCTCTTAATTGGCACATACCAACAATTTATTTAATTTATAGCTACCCAGCATAGGACAAACGCGCGCTGCTAACCAATGGCCAGTGCATATATTTAAGAAAATACTTTAGAGTTAGATTCGAAATATTATTAGATTCTTTTTTCACATTAAAATAAATATGAACTGCCAAATATTCTTGGAAATGTTTAAAAAATTGAAATCCCGGTCAGTTTTGAAATATGCAAACCTTCTTTTTAGAAAATTCTGTATTTTTTTGGAAAAAACATGAACACAATTCGAAACGGGAATAATTTTTGAAATTCACAAACAATATTTTGAAACCATCAACCTTTTCTAAAAACAAAATTATTTTTTATTTTTTTGAAAATGGGATCATTTAGATCAATTTTAGAAAATAAATTCTTTGACACAAATAATAATTTTATTTGCAAGTGGAACATTTTATAAAATTTTATTTTCATAAAAAATCTCAAAACATTTTGAAAAATACAGTTTTCTTAAAAACAAAAGGAGAATTTTTTTAAAATGTTACAGAAACGATAAGTTTCAAAAGTTTCCAACGTTTTTCAAAACAGAAACAATTTTTTTAATTATTAACATTGTTTGAATATTTGAACACAAATTTAAATTCTGAGTATTTTGTAAATTCTTAGTTCATGGGAAAATAAAATAAAGAAGGGAATTATGAAAACAAAATAGCAACGAGAAAGGAACAGAAAAAAATATAAACAAAATAATGAAAAAAAAGGGCCGGCCCGGTCTTGGGCCATCTGTGAGTAGCTTTAACTCTTTGTCGCCCAGTGCAACAAATAAGTTGTTTCCAACTGCATGGGCAGGATAATTACTGGGCCGGCTTTGTTGGCAGGGGCGCGTGCGGCCCAAATTTAGAATTCTGGAAAAACTTTTTTTTATAGCGGATAGATGCACAAAAATTTAGTACCACCTCGGATAGGAAAAAATAACTTTTTGGCGGTGAACGGATGAAAAAATTGGAGAAACACACCTCGCTTTATTTATTATTTATTTATATTTATTTGTTTATTAGTAAAAAAATAGTATAGTAGATATAGATAGATATAGATATAGATATAGATCTGTCCATTGCAAATTAGTGGACAAATAATATTAATATAGCACATATGGCCGTCCGTTGCAACGGGAGAGATATTTTTTTTTGCGACAAGCAACGGGAAATATAATTGATGTGTCCACTAAAAATGGTCTCCACAACGGTAGGTGACAGAGCAATGAGTTGTTGTCTTTTTGTTGGACATGTTTGACCCGCGAAATCTTGGTAGTGATGTGGTTGGTCGGTGTGGCGGTGAGCATCCAACTCGTGCCATTTTTCCTCCTTGCCCGCCTCCATCTCAGGATTGTGCATGCCTCTTCATTCGGTGGATGTGCGGCGATGATCGGGATAGAAATGCTTCGACCACTCTCTCCCACGATGGCGTAACCGGATGAATGTTCCTTCTTTATCACGGTTTATTCTCTTTGATTTTTTTAGCGCTCACATGCTCATATTTTTTTCTAAGTAGAGCCAAACAACATATTCTCTTAATTGGCACATACTCACAATTTATTCAATTTATAGCTACCCAGCATAGACAAACGCGCGCTGCTAACCAATGGCCAGTGCATATATTTAAGAAAATACTTTAGAGTCAGAGTTGAAATATTATTAGATTCTTTTTTCACATTAAAAGAAATATTAACTGCCAAAAATTCTTGGAAATGTTTAAAAAATTGAAATCCCGGTCAGTTTTGAAATATGCGAACATTCTTTTTCAAAAATTTGGTATATTTTGGGAAAAAACATGAACACAATTAGAAATGGGAATAATTTTTGAAATTCACATACAATATTTTAAAACCATCAAGCTTTTCCAAAAACAAAATTATTTTTATTTTTTTTATACCGGATCATTTAGATCAATTTTAGAAAATAAATTCTTTGACACAAAGATTATTCCAAATTTTTGAATATTTCGCTAGAATAATAATTTTATTTGAATGTGGAACATTTTGTAAAATTTAATTTTCATAAAAAATCTCAACAATTTTGAAAAACACAGTTTTCTTAAAAACAAAAGCAGCATCTTTTTTTAAATGCTACAGAAACGATAAGTTTTAAAAGTTTCCAATGTTTTTCAAAACAGAAACATTTTTTTAATTATGAACTTTGTTTGAATATTTGAACACAAATTGAAATTCTGAGTATTTTGTAAATTCTTGGTTCATGGGGAAATAATAATGAAGAAGGGAAATATGAAAAAAAAATAGCAACGAGAAAGGAACAGAAAAAATATAAACAGAATAATGAAAAAAAACAGGCAGGCCCAGTCTTGGGCGATCTATGCGTAGCTTTAACTATTTGTCGCCCGGCGCAATAAATAAGGTGTTTCCAACTGCATGGGCAAGATAATTACTGGGCCGGCTTTGTTGGGCAGGAGCGCGTGCGGCCCAATTGTAGAATTCTGGACAAACTTTTGTTTATAGCGGATAGATGCACAAAAATTTAGTACCAGGTGTTTTGTACTTTTGATCAACCTTTAGAGCTGTCATTTTCGAAGAAAAACTTTGGAAGGAAACAAGCAAAGCAACGAAGGGAGACATGAGGCAATATAAGGGTGAGGTGGCCCCACAGCTAGCCTTTCTCTTCTCTCCACAGCTAGGTTAGCACGTGAACCAAAGAGGAGAGATCTTTCTATAAATATACCCCTACATCGTCCAGCCACAAGACATACAAACTAAGACAAGCTTGGTGCCTTGCTCTAGCTAGCCGTCCTACTATATCAACTTTAAGCATTAGTGTTCTCCCCACCACTCACCCATGGCCAGTTTCCAGATTACACCATTCGCTGGACTCTTGGAGAACACCGAGTTTAACTTCCATAGCTTGTACTTGCACAACATTTCTTCTGGACCAAACCCAACCAGAGGAGCCATAATAAACGACAATGCTATCAATGGGTGGGGCCAGCCATTCGTTGTCGACTGGACAATATATGATGGCACTGGCCATGGCGCGAAGCTAGTCGGTCGTGCCCAAGGCCAGCAAATCTATGCTAGTAAATGGAGTCATTTCGTCACCCTTGAGTTCACGAATGGAAGGTATGTGTACATGTTATTTTTATCTTCCATATGTATTTAGGTATATTGCTTGATTTTATAGTTTTACAACTTAGGCTAAAGTTCACAGTGAGTAGTATTCTTGCCCATTTTTGCGTTGTAATCTAAGCACCCGATGCTAGCTCTCGATTTTCAGAAAAAAAAAGAGAGCTTATATAAGATTTTGTAGGACAACGGCAACATCTCTGTGCATTTGGGCACGGGCGGACTAAGCTATAGCTTCTAGTTACGATAATTAAAAGTCCAATTACACAGGTTTAAGGGCTCCACGCTCCAGTTAATGGGACTCTCAGCGACGTTTGAGCAACCAAGTGAGTGGTCTATCACTGGCGGGACAGGTGATCTTGCGATGGCGCGTGGTATAGTCAAGGTGAAATTCCATGAAATGGTAGAGGATGGTGACACGTGGGAGCTTAGTTTCCATGGATTTTGCAGCATGCAGGTGAGAAGAGTATTTATTTATTAGTTGAAGCTTTTTTTGGGTGCTTTAATTATGTTCAAGTTCATCGACCAATTCAATTTTATGTACCGATCCTTGTTGCCCAGCCGTTAGGAATATAGAGAGCTAGCTGATGGGGATCATATTGCTTGTACATGATGCAGAGCTTGCCCACTCTCACAAAGGCTGGCCCATGGGGTGGACATGGTGGTTCAGGTACGGACTCAGAACAGCCATGGCGCATAGAAAGTATGACCATCGTCCATGAGGGGACAATTGCCAAGTTTTCATGCACTTACGTTGACCTGTCCGGAAAGAGGCGCACCATGGGTTCTTGGGGTGGTGGTAATGGTATCCCCACAAAGGTTTGTTTTTCATGCATGTTTTGGTTCTGGGACTGCTAATTTTTCATTACTTCAATGGAATGAGAACATATGGGAGAGTCCCCCCCCCCCCCCGGCCTTATTCTTATAGGAGATGAGAGAGATGAGAAGACTCGAACCCAGGCCGGCGACAACAACCTCTGTCCTATCTACCACTCCACCCAGGAGCTTCTCATTACTTCGATGGATAGAATTCATAAAATGAATGTAGTTAGCTAGATGGGTTTGCCCGGTGTTGTTTGTAGAGTTTCCAAAATTGCTAGGTCAGTTCTTGATCAATGATTTCCTTTCGTTGACGTGTTGCAGGTCCAGCTGGGGCCTCGGGAGATTTTGAAAGCCGTGTCTGGAACACATGTCAGCCTTAACAATGGGCAGACTGTTATTGAGTCACTGAAGTTTGTCACGAACGAAGGAACATACGGACCATTTGGACATACAACCGGTACGCTCTTCAAAGCTAATGTGCCGGAAGACCAAAGCATCGTTGGCTTCTTTGGCCGTGCCGACGATACGCAACTCATCGCGTTTGGTATTTACACGGTTTGAATTATGTTAGTGCCTGCCCATGGTGATGCGCGCAATTTCAGTTTTAGTTCAACCTACATTTTTCTTTGTTTAACTCGATATGATTGACGGAGTGTCCATCGGGACCTCCCTCTTGCAGTTTTTAACTTGCTCCCCGTATCTCGGTGCGTGCTTTGTCGTCCCTTATTATGTTGAGTAAATCTATTATGTTTGATGATGAGAAATAAAGTTCCCCCACTCAGTGACGTGCAGTCCTCGTCGATGTTTCACTAAATTTATCTGTTTTCTTCCGCTCATGGGCACTCGTAGACCCCATGCATGAATCATGTGCGTGCCCCACTAAGTCAAGTCTATGATGTCATTGTATTTCTCTTGACAGCAACTTGAGGCTGAATAAACCTGGAAAATGTGTAGAGAATTGGCGACAACAAAAGATGCGCGAGCGGCGTGCTTTTGAAAGTTCTATGAAAGCTAATTTCACAGCAAGGGCATTGAGACTTGGTGTCCTGGACAGAGTTTATTCAGTCAACATTGATATTGATGCATAGCAATTAGGGCAACTGGTATAAATTGCCTACAATACTGGTAAAAGCGGACATGCTACTGGAAATTCTAGCAAAGCTAAAGTGAAAGAAAGGATAGCGATTAGATGACTTTGGTATCCTGAACGATGTTTTCAAGATGTTCGTTTATCATTCAAACAATTAGATAAGCTTTGAAAGACTTTGCTGTATTGGAAATTCTAGCAAAGCTAAATCTAAAAGTGAAAGAAAGGATAGGATAGCGATTAGACAGACTTTGCTATCCTTGATAAAGTTTTCAAGATGTCTGATGATTATTCTTGTGACTAGACAGGCTTTGCAAGACTTTGCTATACTGGAAATTCCAGTGGAGCTAAAGCTAAAGTGAAAGAAAGGATATCAAGTGGAAGAGACTGCTTTGCGCTTATTCTGAGACTGCCCTTTCACCCTCAGATGCTGGGACATGCTTACACCACACAAAAAGAGAGACACATGTGTGATACATGAAGTAATGCTAGTTCTAGCTGAATTACAAAAATAAGTGGGTATGAACCTAATCATTATGTCTTTCTGGCGATTGGATGCAAAGAAATGATAAGATCTTCAGGCACATTAATCCAAGTTTTATATACTGGGAAGTTCTACTCAAGAGAGATGTGTTATACTACAACACAGAGTCAAGCTCAAATTCAAGCAAGGTTTTCAAGACTGGAGAAAAGCTCACTTTTAGTTTCCTGATTGGTTACCATGATGTTTCCTAAGAAAGACATTGGATAGTTTGGTGAGCCTTTTCTTTTTCTTTTACCTTCATATATATAAATAAACAAATATATATATATATATATATATATATATATATATATATATATATATATATATACACACACACACACATACGCACACACACTTTGATTTATTGAAAATATACCGTAGACCGATTGTTCTACGGTCTCTTGCCTCAAAAATTGTAGCTAAGCTAAAGTAACTGCATGTAGAGCAAAATACGAGTCAAGATGTAGCCACCACTGGAGGTAGTTGTACGATGTAGGTTAACCATGACACTATTTTACCTACCAACAGTTTGACTCAATTATTCAAGCAGTTATTGTTTAGTATTTCCTATAAAATTGTACTAAACAAGCGACATTTATTTTAAAACGGCGAGAATCATTCAACCATGTCGTGCACATCGATGGGCCCTCTAACTGATATCCTCTAAAGTCCGATGGCCCTCGGAGTGAAGCATTGATGCATAGAGCAAGTTGTACCGACTGCCTGCAGGAATAACAAAAAAGGTGTTAAGACGTAACAACTGCTGGAAGTGGTTGTACGTGTGGATATGTTGATCGACCGTGACGTTACACCTACCACGATTTTGTGACTCAATTATTCTTTTCTTTTTCGATTGAGAATAAATTACTCGATTCTTGAAGCAGGTTGCAGCCTGATTTTTTTAAGTGAGGTTGCAGCCTGATAGGCAGCCTCGCCTCCGTCGTCGGAAGTCGGATACTATCATCATCCATCTACTGGGCTGGGCTGGCCTGGTCTGGGAATTGGGCAAGGCCCAAAAAGGCACGCCCATCTTAAAACAATTTTTGTTTCTGCTGCGCTACTGCTAAGCGGGTAACAGTAGCGCCGTTCTAGCGGACGCGCTATTGCTAAGTAGCAGTAGCGCCTCATTTTAACAAGCGCTACTGGTAATATTCTGTGTATAAAGTTTTTTCTAGTAGTGTTATTGTCACGTCCCTAGCCTTGCTATGCACTTGGACTAGCTTGTTGCTGCATCATGTTTAAAATTTCATTTAAATCTGAAATGGGGATGTCCAAACCCTAGTACCAAATGGAATTCAAATAGGTTCAACCTAAAAATATTTTCAGTAAATCCAAATGGCTTTCAAAAATGTTCATCATTTCTGGAAAATGCTAGAAACCATAACCAGAGGTGTTGAACATTTTTCCATGACATATTTGGTCACTGAATTAAATTATATGTACTTTGCATTTGGCCATTTAAATGCTAGTAAATATTTTAAATGCTCAAATAATTCTGGAAATAAGTGTGGGCTATTGGAATTAATCTAAACAGAGCCTATGATTATTTTCAGGATTTTTTAAGGTATCTAAGTATTTTTAATAAAGCCCTGAAGTTACAGAATAATAGAAAAACAAAAACAATTAAAAGAGAGAGAGAGAGAGGATACCTGGCCACTTACCCAGCCCAGCAGTGCGGCCCACTGGCCCAACTGCCAGTCGTCATCTCCACCACGCCAGTCGGACGCCGAGCGCGTGCCCGACGCGCGCGCACGGCCGTGCTGCCACGCCACCTGCCTGCCTGCCTGAGTCCCCGGGACAGCGCAACGCCGCGGGTCTTCCTCCTCGGTGCCGTACCGATCGACCCGGCCTCTCATTCCTCCCCCTGCTCTCTCCCTCGCCGTTTCCCCATCTCACCGAATGCGCCCGCCGCCACCGACGAGCACCACCGCGGCCATCGCCTCTCCCTCGCCCCCTCGAGCAGCCCAGAAGCTCTGCCGCATCTTCCTCGTCCTCTCCACCGAGCTACACGACGCCGGAGCGCCCCGCAGCGCCGCCATCGCCATTGTCTTCGCCCTCTGCACCGACAGTCGTCGTCGTTGATTCGCAGCAACCCGACCGCCCCCGACCTCGCCGACGACGCCATCGGACGCGCTGTGAGCACCCGCGTCGTCTCCTCCTTCTCCCCTGGTCGCGCCCGCCCTCTAGGCCATAGCCCCGTCGTGGCCGAGAGCTCACCGCCGCCGCGCTCGTCGTCGCCGGCGAATAGGCTAGCCACCCTCCCGTACGAGCACTGCTACGTGCTCAGCTAGTTCCCAGGAACCCAACACCACCATCCTCTAGTCCTCCCGCGCACCGTAGCGTCGTTGCCGAGCTTGTCCGAGCTCCGGCTGCCGCGCTTGCCATCGCCGCCATCGTTACGGTCCACTCCGGCGCGAGCTGATCGCTCTGTTGGATGCGGACGAGCTCCAGCTTCTCGCCAAGCCAAACCGCCGCTCGTTTAGTCGCCGGTGCTGCGTTTCCGAACCGCGCCGCCGTCTCGGGCCTCGCCGGCGTCATGTCGCCGGTGGGTTTGACCCATTTGACCATGTGGGCCCAGCCCCTGGTCAAACCTAGATTAGGAGTTAATCTAATATTAATTTAGTTAGTTAAACTAATGACACTGACAGTGGGCCCCAGAGCCCTAATCTTTTAATTAGATTAGCAATAACCTCTGTTAATTAGCTGTATCACTGACGTGTGGACCCCACACGTCAGGTTTGACTTGGACCGGCCTGTTGACCTGCTGACGTCACAGTGACATAGTGCTGACGCCATAAATCATTTTCTGGATTTATTCTTTTTAGGAAATTCCAGAAAATAGTATAAACTTCTAAAAATCATAGAAATTCAACCGTAGTCCAAATGAAATAATTTATATATGAAAAATGATCAGAAAAATCCAACCTATCAATCTGTACCATTTTCATGCATGTTAGAACAACTTATAGCTGCTGTTTAGGACAAATCATATTAAGGGCATTTAAACCATCACATATGGAGTTTGAATTTGAATCTTTGATTCAAATCAACTCCATTTAACTGGCTGCTAGTTGCATTATCTCAAACCACAGCATATTGCCATGTCATGATCATGCATCATATTGTGCATTGCATTGATTGTGTTCCTTCTCTGTTGCCGGTGGTTGTACCCTCTCGATAGACGTGTTTCGACGATGAGATCGATGACACTGATGAAGAGCTATATTATCTTCAGAAGTGCCAGGCAAGCAAAACCCCCTTGTTCATTCCGATACAATCCCACTCTCTCGCTCCTGCTCTCTTTTACTGCATTAGGACAACAACGATTCAACTGTTACATGCTGCGGTAGTTGAACCCTTTTATCCTTTGCATGACCTGTCATTCCACAGTAAATAGATGAAACCCACTAGCATGAGTAGGAGTTGCTTGAGCCCTGATGTGCCTACTCATTCATGCTTGTTTGTCATGCCTGCTACTGCTTAGAGTTGAGTCATGCCTGATTCATCGGGGATGAATCAGAGGTGTGTGAACATGTCCTACTGTTGAGAGCTAAGTGTGTGAACACGATTTGGTAAAGGTAGCGGTGAGAGGCCATGTAGGAGTACATGGTGGGTTGTCTCATTGCAGCCGTCCTCAGGAACTGAGTTCTGTGTTTGTGATCCATGAACAGTTACTACCACGCATTGGAATGCTTAAGTGCCCCTCTCGACTTATTAATCAACTTGATCTCTGTCCAGGAGTTGCAACTAGTTTCTGGTGTTTGTAGGTAGTGTTAGTAGTCTACCAAGTGGCACCCGGTACAGGTGGGCTTGGGACAGACTAGGCACAGTGGCACGGTGTACCAAGTGGCACCCGGTTGGTGGGCTTGGGAACCCTGCTCACATCGTTTGAGGCCGTGAGCGACACCCCGGCCGGATCTCCTTGCGGATGGAACCCGAATAGGCGATAAACCTGGACGAGAGACTTGTGTGGTTAGTCAGGTCGTGGCCGACACCCTCGCTGGGCTTCCGCTTGAAGGTTGCCGAGTACATGTCGTGTAAACGGCGATAAGTGGTGAGAGCGTGTGTGAAGAAGTACACCCCTGCAGGGTTAACATCATCTATTCGAATAGCCGTGTCCGCGGTAAAGGACTTCTGGGTTGCCTGTACAGTTCATAGACAAGTGAAAGTGGATACTCTAAAATACGCAAGATAAGCGTGAGTGCTATGGATGGCGTTCTCGTAGGGTGACAGGAGCGGATCCATAGTGGAGTATTGATATGGTGAATATGTGGACTCGTGTGCGCCACCTTAAAAGAGTTACTTGCAGTCGTAGTTCAGAATAGCCACCGAGTCAAAGCTGGCTTGCTGTAGTTAAACCCCACCATCCCCTTTGTTGATAATGATGCATATGTAGTTAGTTCTGATGTAAGTCTTGCTGGGTACATTTGTACTCACGTTGCTTAATTTATGTTTTTGCAGAGAGACTTCAGTCTTGCTAGTAGTTCCACGTGGACTTCGACGTTTAGCTTGTTACCTCAGCTACGATCTTGTGCCCTCGGGCTTTTCAGCCATTTTCATTTATAGATGTCTGTACTCAGACATGATAAGCTTCCGCTTGTGCTTCGACTTGTATGCTCTGAATGTTGGGTCATGAGACCCATGTTTGTAATATCTCGCTCCTCGGAGCCTATTGAATTAAATACTTGAGTTGTAGAGTCATGTTGTGATGCCATGTTGTATTTGCACATATCGAGCATATTGTGTGTATGATATTGAAATGCTTGGTATGTGTGGGATCTGACTATCTAGTTGTTTATCCTTAGTAGCCTCTCTTACCGGGAAATGTCTCCTAGTGCTTCCACTGAGCCATGGTAGCTTGCTACTGCTCCGGAACACTTAGGCTGGCCGGCATGTGTCCTTCTTCGTTCCTGTGTCTGTCCCTTCGGGGAAATGTCACGCGATGAATACCGGAGTCCTGTTAGCCCGCTACAGCCCGGTTCACCGGAGTCCTGCTAGCCCAGTGCTACAGCCTGGATTCACTCGCTGATGACTGACACGTTCGATGATGGGTCATGGATGCCTGTCCCTGTAAGTTTGTGCCACTTTAGGTTTACGATTAGCCATGTCAGTGTTGGGGAACGCAATAATTTCAAAAAATTTCCTACGCACACGCAAGATCATGGTGATGTATAGCAACGAGGGGAGAGTGTTGTCTACGTACCCTCGTAGACCGAAGCGGAAGCGTTGACACAGCGTAGTGGAAGTAGTCCTACGTCTTCCCGGTTCAACCGATCCAGGCACCGTTACTCCGGCACCTCCGAGTTCTTGACACGCGTACAGCTCGATGACGCACCCTCGATCTCCGATCCAGCAGAGGCGCCGAGGGGGAGTTCCGTCAGCATGACGGCGTGGTGACGATCTTAATGTTCTCCTGTCGCAGGGCTTCGCCTAAGCACCGCTACAATATGACCGAGGTGTAATATCGTGGAGGGGGGCACCGCACACGGCTAAAGAACGATCTCAATGATCAACTTGTGTGTCTAGGGTGCCCCCCTACCCCCGTATATAAAGGAGGGAGGGAGGAGGAGGCCGGCCCAAGGGGGGCGCGCCATAGAGGAGGGGGAAACCTACTCCAAGTAGGTTTCCCCCTTTTCCTTATCTTATTTGAAGGGGGAAGGAAAGAGTACTAGTATTAGGAATAAGTACTAGTAGTAGTAATAGGAAGAGGGGGGAAGGAGAAAGGAAAGTGGGGGCCGGCCCCCTTCCCCAATTCGGATTGGGCTGGGGGGGCGCGCCCCCCTCCCTTGTTCCTTCTCCCTTCTTCCTACATGGGCCTAATAAGGCCCATATACCTCCCGGGGGTTCCCGTAACCTCCCGGTAGCTCCAAACTTCTCCGGAACCTTTCCGGTGTCCAAATATATTAGTCCAATATATTAATCTTTATGTCTCGACCATTTCGAGACTCCTTGTCATGTCCGTGATCATATCCGGGACTCCGAACAAACTTCGGTACATCAAAATACATAAACTCATAATATAACTGTCATCAAAACCTTAAGCGTGCGGACCCTACGGTTCAAGAACAATGTAGACATGACCGAGACACGTCTCTGGTCAATAACCAATAGCGGGACCTGGATGCCCATATTGGTTCCTACATATTCTACGAAGATCTTTATCGGTCAAACTGCATAACAACATACGTTATT
Organism: Triticum aestivum; assembly: GCF_018294505.1. Classification (NCBI taxonomy): domain Eukaryota; kingdom Viridiplantae; phylum Streptophyta; class Magnoliopsida; order Poales; family Poaceae; genus Triticum; species Triticum aestivum. The sequence continues at coordinate 807,774,871 of NC_057798.1, forward strand.
CCCTTTGTCATCGGTATGTTACTTGCCCGAGATTTGATCGTCGGTATCCAATACCTAGTTCAATCTCGTTACCGGCAAGTCTCTTTACTCGTTCCGTAATACGTCATCTCATAACTAACTCATTAGTTACATGCTTGCAAGGCTTGGGTGATGAGTATTACCGAGAGGGCCCAGAGATACCTCTCCGACAATTGGAGTGACAAAACCTAATCTTGAATTATGCTAACTCGACATGTACCTTCGGAAACACCTGTAGTACTCCTTTATAATCATCCAGTTACGTTGTGACGTTTGGTAGTACCCAAAGTGTTCTTCCGGTAAACGGGAGTTACACAATCCTCATAGTTACAGGAACATGTATAAGTCATGAAGGAAGCAATAGCAGAATACTAAACGATCAAGTGCTAAGCTAACGGGACAGGTCATGTCAATCACATCATTCTCCTAATGATGTGATCTCATTAATCAAATGACAACGCATGTCTATGGTTAGGAAACACAACCATCTTTGATTAATGAGCTAGTCAAGTAGAGGCATACTAGTGACTATATGTTTGTCTATGTATTCACACATGTATCATGTTTCCGGTTAATACAATTCTAGCATGAATAATAAACATTTATCATGATATGAGGAAATAAATAATAACTTTATTATTTCCTCTAGGGCATATTTCCTTCAGTCTCCCACTTGCACTAGAGTCAATAATCTAGATTACATAGTAATGATTCTAACACCCATGGAGTCTTGGTGCTGATCATGTTTTGCTCGTGAGAGAGGCTTAGTCAATGGGTCTGCAACATTCAGATCCGTATGTATCTTGCAAATCTCTATGTCTCCCACTTGGACTTGGTCCCGAATGGAATTGAAGCGTCTCTTGATGTGCTTGGTCCTCTTGTGAAATCTGGATTCCTTTGCCAAGGCAATTGCACCAGTATTGTCACAGAAGATCTTCATTGGTCCCGATGCACTAGGTATGACACCTAGATCGGAAATGAACTCCTTCATCCAGACTCCTTCATTCGCCGCTTCAGAAGCAGCTATGTACTCCGCTTCACATGTTGATCCCGCTACGACGCTTTGTTTTGAACTGCACCAACTTACAGCTCCACCGTTTAATATAAACACGTATCCGGTTTGCGATTTAGAATCGTCCGGATCAGTGTCAAAGCTTGCATCGACGTAACCATTTACGACTAGCTCTTTGTCACCTCCATATACGAGAAACATATCCTTAGTCCTTTTCAGGTATTTCAGGATGTTCTTGACCGCTGTCCAGTGATCCACTCCTGGATTACTTTGGTACCTACCTGCCAAGCTTATTGCTAAGCATACGTCAGGTCTAGTACACGGCATTGCATACATGATAGAGCCTATGGCTGAAGCATAGGGAACTTCTTTCATTTTCTCTCTATCTTCTGCTGTGGTCAGGCATTGAGTTCGACTCAACTTCACACCTTGTAGCACAGGCAAGAATCCTTTCTTTGCCTGATCCATTTTGAACTTTTTCAAAATTTTGTCAAGGTATGTGCTTTGTGAAAGTCCTATTAAGCGTCTTGATCTATCTCTATAGATCTTGACGCCCAATATGTAAGCAGCTTCACCGAGGTCTTTCATTGAAAAACTTTTATTCAAGTATCCCTTTATGCTATCCAGAAATTCTATATCATTTCCAATTAATAATATGTCATCAACATATAAAACTAGAAATGCTACAGAGCTCCCACTCACTTTCTTGTAAATACAGGCTTCTCCAAAAGTCTGTATAAAACCATATGCTTTGATCACACCATCAAAGCGTTTATTCCAACTCCGAGATGCTTGCACCAGTCCATAAATGGAACGCTGGAGTTTGCACACTTTGTCAGTACCTTTTGGATCAACAAAACCTTCAGGCTGCATCATATACAACTCTTCTTCTAGAAATCCATTCAAGAATGCAGTCTTGACATCCATTTGCCAAATTTCATAATCATGAAATGCAGCAATAGCCAACATGATTCGGACAGACTTAAGCATCGCTATGGGTGAGAAAGTCTCATCGTAGTCAACCCCTTGAACTTGTCGAAAACCTTTCGCAACAAGTCGAGCTTTGTAGACAGTAACATTACCATCAGCGTCAGTCTTCTTCTTAAAGATCCATTTATTCTCAATGGCTTGCCGATCATCGGGCAAGTCAACCAAAGTCCATACTTTGTTTTCATACATGGATCCAATCTCAGATTTCATGGCCTCTAGCCATTTTGCGGAATCTGGGCTCATCATCGCTTCCTCATAGTTCGTAGGTTCATCATGGTCAAGTAACATGACTTCCAGAACAGGATTTCCGTACCACTCTGGTGCGGATCTTACTCTGGTAGACCTACGAGGTTCAGTAGAAACTTGATCTGAAGTTTCATGATCAATATCATTAGCTTCCTCACTAATTGGTGTAGTTGTCACAGGAACCGGTTCTTGTGATGAACTACTTTCCAATAAGGGAGTAGATACAGTTATCTCATCAAGTTCTACTTTCCTCCCACTCACTTCTTTCGAGAGAAACTCCTTCTCTAGAAAGGATCCGAATTTAGCAACGAAAATCTTGCCTTCAGATCTGTGATAGAAGGTGTACCCAATAGTCTCCTTCTGGTATCCTATGAAGACACATTTCTCCGATTTGGGTTCGATCTTATCTGGTTGAAGTTTCTTCACATAAGCATCGCAGCCCCAAACTTTGAGAAACGACAACTTTGGTTTCTTGCCAAACCACAGTTCATAAGGCGTCGTCTCAACGGATTTTGATGGTGCCCTATTTAACGTGAATGCGGCCGTCTCTAAAGCATAACCCCAAAACGATAGCGGTAAATCAGTAAGAGACATCATAGATCGCACCATATCAAGTAAAGTACGATTACGACGTTCGGACACACCATTTCGTTGTGGTGTTCCAGGTGGCGTGAGTTGCGAAACTATTCCACATTGTTTCAAATGTAAACCAAACTCGTAACTCAAATATTCTCCTCCACGATCAGATCGTAGAAATTTTATTTTCTTGTTACGATGATTTTCTACTTCACTCTGAAATTCTTTGAACTTTTCAAATGTTTCAGACTTGTGCTTCATCAAGTAGATATACCCATATCTGCTCAAATCATCTGTGAAGGTGAGAAAATAACGATATCCGCCACGAGCCTCAACATTCATCGGGCCACATACATCTGTATGTATGATTTCCAACAAATCTGTTGCTCTCTCCATAAAACCGGAGAACGGTGTTTTGGTCATCTTGCCCATGAGGCATGGTTCGCAAGTACCAAGTGATTCATAATCAAGTGATTCCAGAAGTCCATCAGTATGGAGTTTCTTCATGCGTTTTACACCGATATGACCTAAACGGCAGTGCCACAAATATGTTGCACTATCATTATCAACTCTGCATCTTTTGGCTTCAACATTATGAATATGTGTATCACTACTATCGAGATTCAATAAAAATAGACCACTTTTCAAGGATGCATGACCATAAAAGATATTACTCATATAAATAGAACAACCATTATTCTCTGATTTAAATGAATAACCGTCTCACATCAAACAAGATCCAGATATAATGTTCATGCTCAACGCTGGCACCAAATAACAATTATTCAGGTCTAAAACTAATCCCGATGGTAGATGTAGAGGTAGTGTGCCGACCGCGATCACATCGACTTTGGAACCATTTCCCACGCGCATCGTCACCTCGTCCTTAGCTAATCTTCGCTTAATCCGTAGTCCCTGTTTCGAGTTGCAAATGTTAGCAACAGAACCAGTATCAAATACCCAGGTGCTACTGCGAGCATTAGTAAGGTACACATCAATAACATGTATATCACATATACCTTTGTTCACTTTGCCATCCTTCTTATCCGCCAAATACTTGGGGCAGTTCCGCTTCCAGTGTCCAGTCTGCTTGCAGTAGAAGCACTCAGTTTCAGGCTTAGGTCCAGACTTGGGTTTCTTCTCTTGAGCAGCAACTTGTTTGCTGTTTTTTTTGAAGTTCCCCTTCTTCTTCCCTTTGACCCTTTTCTTGAAACCAGTGGTCTTGTTGACCATCAACACTTGATGCTCCTTTTTGATTTCTACCTCCGCGGCTTTCAGCATTGCGAAGAGCTTGGGAATAGTCTTGTTCATCCCTTGCATATTATAGTTCATCACAAAGCTCTTGTAGCTTGGTGGCAGTGATTGGAGAATTCTGTCAATGACGGTATCATCCGGAAGATTAACTCCCAGTTGAATCAAGTGATTATTATACCCAGACATTTTGAGTATATGCTCACTGACAGAACTGTTCTCCTCCATCTTGCAGCTGTAGAACTTATTGGAGACTTCATATCTCTCAATCCGGGCATTTGCTTTAAATATTAACTTCAACTCCTGGAACATCTCATATGCTCCATGACGTTCAAAACGTCGTTGAAGACCCGGTTCTAAGCCGTAAAGCATGGCACACTGAACTATAGAGTAGTCATCAGCTTTGCTCTGCCAGACGTTCTTAACGTCGTCAGTTACATCAGCAGCAGGCCTGGCACCCAGCGGTGCTTCCAGGACGTAACTCTTCTGTGCAGCAATGAGGATAATCCTCAGGTTACGGACCCAGTCCGTGTAATTGCTACCATCATCTTTCAACTTTGCTTTCTCAAGGAACGCATTAAAATTCAACGGAACAACAGCACGAGCCATCTATCTACAAACAAACATAGACAAGCAAAATACTATCAGGTACTAAGTTCATGATAAATTTAAGTTCAATTAATCATATTACTTAAGAACTCCCACTTAGACAGACATCTCTCTAGTCATCTAAGTGATCACGTGATCCAAATCAACTAAACCATGTCCGATCATCACGTGAGATGGAGTAGTTTCAATGGTGAACATCTCTATGTTGATCATATCTACTATATGATTCACGCTCGACATTTCGGTCTCCGTGTTCCGAGGCCATATCTGTATATGCTAGGCTCGTCAAGTATAACCTGAGTATTCCTCGTGTGCAACTGTTTTGCACCTGTTGTATTTGAACGTAGAGCCTATCACACCCGATCATCACGTGGTGTCTCAGCACGAAGAACTTTCACAACGGTGCATACTCAGGGAGAACACTTCTTGATAATTAGTGAGAGGTCATCTTAAAATGCTACCGTCAATCAAAGCAAGATAAGATGCATAAAGGATAAACATCACATGTAATCAATATAAGTGATATGATATGGCCATCATCATCTTGTGCTTGTGATCTCCATCTTCGAAGCACCGTCGTGATCACCATCGTCACCGGCGCGACACCTTGATCTCCATCGTAGCATCGTTGTCGTTTACGCCATCTATTGCTTCTACAACTATCGCTACCGCTTAGTGATAAAGTAAAGCAATTACAGGGCGTTTGCATTTAATACAATAAAGCGACAACCATATGGCTCCTACCAGTTGTCGATAACTTCCGTTACAAAACATGATCATCTCATACAATAAAATATAGCATCACATCTTGGCCATATCACATCACAACATGCCCTGCAAAAACAAGTTAGACATCCTCTACTTTGTTGTTGCAAATTTTACGTGGCTGCTACGGGCTTAAGCAAGAACCAATCTCACCTACGCATCAAAACCACAACGATAGTTTGTCAAATAGACTCCGTTTTAACCTTCACAAGGACCGGGCGTAGCCACACTCGGTTCAACTAAAGTTGGAGAAACAGACACCCGCTAGTCACCTGTGTGCAAAGCACGGCGGTAAAACCAGTCTCGCGTAAGCGTACGCGTAATGTCGGTCCGGGCCGCTTCATCCAACAATACCGCTGAACCAAAGTATGACATGCTGGTAGGCAGTATGACTTATATCGTCCACAACTCACTTGTGTTCTACTCGTGCATATAACATCAAACCATAAAAACCTGGCTCTGATGCCACTGTTGGGGAACGCAGTAATTTCAAAAAATTTCCTACGCACACGCAAGATCATGGTGATGTATAGCAACGAGGGGAGAGTGTTGTCTACGTACCCTCGTAGACCGAAGCGGAAGCGTTGACACAGCATAGTGGAAGTAGTCGTACGTCTTCCCGGTTCAACCGATCCAGGCACCGTTACTCCGGCACCTCCGAGTTCTTGACACGCGTACAGCTCGATGACGCACCCTCGATCTCCGATCCAGCAGAGGCGCCGAGGGGGAGTTCCGTCAGCACGACGGCGTGGTGACGATCTTGATGTTCTCCTGTCGCAGGGCTTCGCCTAAGCACCGCTACAATATGACCGAGGTGTAATATCGTGGAGGGGGGCACCGCACACGGCTAAGGAACGATCTCAATGATCAACTTGTGTGTCTAGGGTGCCCCCTACACCCGTATATAAAGGAGGGGGGAGGAGGAGGCCGGCCCAAGGGGGGGGGCGCCATAGAGGAGGGGGAAACCTACTCCAAGTAGGTTTCCCCCCTTTTCCTTATCTTATTTGAAGGGGGAAGGAAAGAGTACTAGTATTAGGAATAAGTACTAGTAGTAGTAATAGGAAGAGGGGGAAGGAGAAAGGAAAGGGGGGGCCGGCCCCCTTCGCCAATTCGGATTGGGCTGGGGGGGCGCGCCCCCCTCCCTTGTTCCTTCTCCCTTCTTCCTACATGGGCCTAATAAGGCCCATATACCTCCCGGGGGTTCCGGTAACCTCCCGGTAGCTCCAAACTTCTCCGGAACCTTTCCGGTGTCCAAATATATCCGTCCAATATATCAATCTTTATGTCTCGACCATTTCGAGACTCCTCGTCATGTCCGTGATCATATCCGGGACTCCGAACAAACTTTGGTACATCAAAACACATAAACTCATAATATAACTGTCATCGAAACCTTAAGCGTGTGGACCCTACGGTTCGAGAACAATGTAGACATGACCGAGACACGTCTCTGGTCAATAACCAATAGCGGGACCTGGATGCCCATATTGGTTCCTACATATTCTATGAAGATCTTTATCGGTCAAACCGCATAACAACATACGTTATTCCCTTTGTCATCGGTATGTTACTTGCCCGAGATTTGATCGTCGGTATCCAATACCTAGTTCAATCTCGTTACCGGAAAGTCTCTTTACTCATTCCGTAATACGTCATCTCATAACTAACTCATTAGTTACATGCTTGCAAGGCTTGGGTGATGAGTATTACCGAGAGGGCCCAGAGATACCTCTCCGACAATCGGAGTGACAAAACCTAATCTCGAATTATGCTAACTCAACATGTACCTTCGGAAACACCTGTAGTACTCCTTTATAATCACCCAGTTACGTTGTGACGTTTGGTAGTACCCAAAGTGTTCTTCCGGTAAACGGGAGTTACACAATCCTCATAGTTACAGGAACATGTATAAGTCATGAAGGAAGCAATAGCAGAATACTAAACGATCAAGTGCTAAGCTAACGGGATGGGTCATGTCAATCACATCATTCTCCTAATGATGTGATCTCATTAATCAAATGACAACACATGTCTATGGTTAGGAAACACAACCATCTTTGATTAATGAGCTAGTCAAGTAGAGGCATACTAGTGACTATATGTTTGTCTATGTATTCACACATGTATCATGTTTCCGGTTAATACAATTCTAGCATGAATAATAAACATTTATCATGATATGAGAAATAAATAATAACTTTATTATTGCCTCTAGGGCATATTTCCTTCAGTCAGCCCGGGCTCCTTATCATATTGATGCTAGCGACACTATCATATACGTGTGCCAAAAGGCGCAAACGGTCCCGGGTAAAGGTAAGGCGACACCCGTGGGGATACCGTGCGTGAGGCCGCAAAGTGATATGAGGTGTTACATGCTAGATCTATGTGGCATTGAGTCGGGGTCCTGACAGCTTTGGTATCAGAGCCTGACTGCCTGTAGGATTACCAAGCCAAACTGGTCGAAGTTGTGTCTAGAAATGCTTTAGTTATGTAAGGGAATTGATTGTGGAAGGGAACGTAAGGCTCTTTTTACTCCTTATACCTCATGGCCTTCTGATCTGAGTCATCCTCTTCTCTTCTTCAGGGATTAAGAACTAGGCCTTCTCATCTATCTATCAGGATGACGTGTTACTAAACCATAGACTTATAGGATTGATAGTTCAAATCTCAGTTCAGTTTGTACTACTTCCGTGTGTTCATAGTTGGTCTCGGAACCTTGATATTGTGCTTCTGAGTGGTTATGCCACCATTTTTGCAGGATGTCTCAAATCATTTTGAGCATTTATAGCCGTTATGCTGTCCGAGTCATCCCAGGTTTCTAAACAATCTGATGCATTTGCAATATCCTTTCCCTCTGGTTTCGATGTTCCTTTAGGCCAGGTTAATCACACTAATTGCTGAGTTGAGGTATTCTATTGCCTCGGCGTATATGTTGAAGCCATTATTATGACCCTAGGTGTCTTAGGGAGTCACCTAGTTATTTAGCAATGCTTGTATTCCCAGTGTGATGATTTTGGCCATCATTCTCGAAAGCATCCTGTGATGCCACTTAGTAGTAGGTATTCTACTCCTGGGTTCTTGAACCCGAGATCCACCCTACCTACTTCATGTTGATAGTGTTTGCTAGTTCCTTTAGGTTATTAGTAACCTTGCGATAGTTCTCGAGGTTCGTGGTATATCGTTCTTCCAAATACCATGAACTGCTTATGGCAGAAGTTCCTCGCTGATCGAAAGATCACAATCAGAGTGCTCCTGATGAGTTCTCGATTCTATATTGTGACTCTGCCAGTTCTACCTTTCTACATGGATTGTCCGGAAGAAATATGTTGAACTCGTTCGACATTCTAATCCATACGTCCACAACTCAGAAAATCGTATGTTCTTTTGAGTTGTCCCCCCTTAGTCGTCTTCTGACCCTCGTCTATCAATTGATAGTCAAGAGTATGCATGCATTCTTTCATCGATGCCTATTACTCTTGTGGTCCGTCAAGCCATTCTACTCTGGAATGACTAGGAGAAACAAACTCTAGTACCTCATCCATATCTAGGATTGGGTCAAAGAAGTTGTATTCCACAGACCAAAATGCCAATCTAGCTTTTGTTCTGTCCTACTCTGGAGTATTACCCCCTTTATGCCAGGATTTTCATGAGAATTGCACCAGCTCTTGTGAATTCTTGACGCAGTGATACTTCTCTCCATCATTATTCCTTTCTTTGTTTCCATATTGTCGTAACCGGAATACCGACAAGTGAATTGTGATGTGTGAAATCAATACTCCGAGCAACTCGTTGCCTGGTTGTAAATGGACAATATTCTCATCCTTAGCATGTTGGTTATTGAATCACCATCCTAGGACTGATTGTGGTACCTGGTCCATTTTTGTTGGTGCACTCTTCGATCGATGAGTTAGGATTTTGTCAAACCCTCACTCTTTTGATCATATCGTCTTGCCCTGAAAAGCAAGGTTGTGCTCGAGCTTCGTAACATATCGGTGGCTCGTGATTTTCCGAATATCTTCTCGGAAGTGTTACCAGGTTGTCACCTGACCGCTATGTTGAGTTCGTGATCAAGTTGGTTCCTTGTAAACCACCCCCTTCTCCAAGGATCTGTGTTGGATACCCCTGAGCTAGTTGGTCAAGCTAAATAACAACTTGGAGAGTTGGAAGATAAAAGCTTGTCTAACCTAATTCATTTCCAAAGGGATATCCTGTGTTTGCCTGTTTGTTGTAGAAAGATGATCTCTTCATCGATTGGTCCTCGTGATCAGTTGTTGAACCTATTGTCTTATCAAAACTTTGATTTGAGTGTGGGCTATCCTCAAATCAAGTCAGAGCAAACGATGTTCGTAATGTTGTCTTACTCTTGGTTGATCCCTCGAGCATACACCATTACATCTTTTGGGTCTGGCCAATGCTATCACTTGTTCACACAATTATGGGATTCCATCTTCATGGAAACCTGGATGAATTGTTGTTGAGCCCATTAGCAGCATTTTGTCTCCTCCATGATTCGTGTTGAACATCCAGCTAGTGTTGGAAACTTTTATAAGCATTATCTTCATGTCCCGTGCATGAAGCATATGTTCGGATGTAAGAAGTGACTTCCTCTAGTTCATGTGCATTTGATGCAAGTTGCCGCCGTGGATTCGAGAAAGTCAATGTTGCTTTCTTTGGAATCATCCCAAATTAGTCATGCATACATGCGAAGTATTCTGTGGATTGGAGACTTGCAACCTTCGTTCCATATGTATCCCTAGCACACCAAGCCACTAACTGATTTGTTCAAGGAGAAGAAGTTCCTTCATAAGAGCTAATCATATGACTTATGCAAGGACTTCGTTATCCGCGGTGATGGTTCCCAACTAGAACTCGGTAGTGTTTTATTGTAAGACTACCACGTGGTCATACTTGTCTAGGACATCGTGTTCACATGTGTGTAGCAGAACCAGCTCATGCCTTGGAGTTTGCTATTGGATTTTCATTTCCCGAGAATCTTGCAACGTCACCTCGTCGATTTGTGTTGCAAACTTTAATTTTTCTTTCTAGACTTGATGAGTCTGGAATATTCTGACACCAACCAGATCTGAATCTCAGGCAGATATGATGGTTGGAACATCTCCCAAGAACTATAATATTGGTCTCTCCGTAACCTGGTAAAGAGAATGTCGTGGCTAACACACCCAACCGGAAGACCTATTATTGAAGTATCTTGTTCGAGAAAGTTGGCCACCTTCCCATGAGGATTTAGTAGGATTTACTCCATAGTTATTCCTTATGGATTCTGTTGGGGAACGTAGTAATTTCAAAAAATTTCCTACGCACACGCAAGATCATGGTGATGGCATAGCAACGAGAGGGGAGAGTGTATGTCCACGTACCCTCGTAGACCGTAAGCGGAAGCGTTATCATAACGCGGTTGATGTAGTCGTACGTCTTCACGATCCGACCGATCGAAGAACCAAACGTACGGAGCCTCCGAGTTCAGCACACGTTCAGCTCGATGACGATCTCTGGTCTCCGATCCAGCCGAGCTCCGGAGATGAGTTCCGTCAGCACGACGGTGTGGTGACGATGATGATGTTCTACCGGCGCAGGGCTTCGCCTAAACTCTGCGACGATATGACCAAGGTGGAATATGGTGGAAGGGGGCACCGCACACGGCTAAGGAATGATCCGTAGATCAACTTGTGTGTCTATGGGGTGCCCCCCGCCCCCGTATATAAAGGAGCCAGGGGGGAGGAGGCCGCCGGCCTAGGGGGCGCGCCAAGGGGGGAGTCCTACTCCCACCGGGAGTAGGACTCCCCTTTTCCAAGTAGGAGTAGGAGAGAAAGGGGAAAGAGGAGGAAGAGGGGAAGGAAAGGGGGGGCGCCCCCCCCCCTTCCCTTGTCCTATTCGGACTAGGAGGGGGAGGGGCGCGCGGCCCCCTCCTGGCTCCTTCGCTCTTCTCCCTCTTGGCCCATGTAGGCCCATTAACCCCCCGGGGGGTTCCGGTAACCTCCCGGTACTCCGGTAAAATGCCGATTTCACCCGGAACCATTCCGATGTCCAAACATAGGCTTCCAATATATCAATCTTTATGTCTCGACCATGCCGAGACTCCTCGTCATGCCCATGATCACATCCGGGACTCTGAACAAACTTCGGTACATAAAAACTTATAAACTCATAATAAAACTGTCATCGAAACGTTAAGCGTGCGGACCCTACGGGTTCGAGAACTATGTAGACATGACCTAAAACCATTCTCGGTCAATAACCAATAGCGGGACCTGGATGCCCATATTGGTTCCTACATATTCTACGAAGATCTTTATCGGTCAAACCGCATAACAACATACGTTGTTCCCTTTGTCATCGGTATGTTACTTGCCCGAGATTTGATCGTCGGTATCCAATACCTAGTTCAATCTCATTACCGGCAAGTCTCTTTACTCGTTCCGTAATACATCATCTCATAACTAACTTATAGTTACATGCTTGCAAGGCTTAGATGATGAGTATTACCGAGAGGGCCCAGAGATACCTCTCCGACAATCGGAGTGACAAATCCTAATCTCGAATTATGCCAACTCAACATGTACCTTCAGAAACACCTGTAGAGCACCTTTATAATCACCCAGTTACATTGTGAAGTTTGGTAGCACACAAAGTGTTCTTCCGGTAAACAGGAGTTGCACAATCTCATAGTTGTAGGAACTTTGTATAAGTCATGAAGAAAGCAATAGCAGTATACTAAACGATCAAGTGCTAGGCTAACGGAATGGGTCATGTCAATCACATCATTCTACTAATGATGTGATCCCACTAATCAAATGACAACACATGTCTATGGTTAGGAAGCACAACCATCTTTGATTAATGAGCTAGTCAAGTAGAGGCATACTAGTGACTATATGTTTGTCTATGTATTCACACATGTATCATGTTTCCGGTTAATACAATTCTAGCATGAATAATAAACATTTATCACGATATGAGGAAATAAATAATAACTTTATTATTGCCTCTAGGGCATATTTCCTTCAGTCTCCCACTTGCACTAGAGTCAATAATCTAGATTACATAGTAATGATTCTAACACCCATGGAGTCTTGGTGCTGGTCATGTTTTGCTCGTGAGAGAGGCTTAGTCAATGGGTCTGCAACATTCAGATCCCTATGTATCTTGCAAATCTCTATGTCTCCCACTTGGACTTGGTCCCAAATGGAATTGAAGCGTCTCTTGATGTGCTTGGTCCTCTTGTGAAATCTGGATTCCTTTGCCAAGGCAATTGCACCAGTATTGTCACAGAAGATCTTCATTGGTCCCGATGCACTAGGTATGACACCTAGATCGGAAATGAAATCCTTCATCCAGACTCCTTCATTTGTTGCTTTAGAAGCAGCTATGTACTCCGCTTCACATGTAGATCCCGCCACGACGCTTTGTTTAGAACTGCACCAACTTACAGCTCCACCGTTTAATATAAACACGTATCCGGTTTGCGATTTAGAATCGTCCGAATCAGTGTCAAAGCTTGCATCGACGTAACCATTTACGACTAGCTCTTTGTCACCTCCATATACAAGAAACATACCCTTAGTCCTTTTCTGGTATTTTAGGATGTTCTTGACCGCTGTCCAGTGATCCACTCCTGGATTACTTTGGTACCTCCCTGCCAAGCTTATTGCTAAGCATACGTCAGGTCTGGTACACAGCATTGCATACATGATAGAGCCTATAGCTGAAGCATAGGGAACATTTTTCATTTTCTCTCTATCTTCTGCTGTGGTCGGGCATTGAGTTTGACTCAACTTCACACCTTGTAGCACAGGCAAGAATCCTTTATTTGCCTGATCCATTTTGAACTTTTTCAAAATTTTGTCAAGGTATGTGCTTTGTGAAAGTCCTATTAAGCGTCTTGATCTATCTCTATAGATCTTGATGCCCAATATGTAAGCAGCTTCACCGAGGTCTTTCATTGAAAAACTTTTATTCAAGTATCCCTTTATGCTATCCAGAAATTCTATATCATTTCCAATTAATAATATGTCATCAACATATAAAACTAGAAATGCTACAGAGCTCCCACTCACTTTCTTGTAAATACAGGCTTCTCCAAAAGTCTGTATAAAACCATATGCTTTGATCACACTATCAAAGTGTTTATTCCAACTCCGAGATGCTTGCACCAGTCCATAAATGGAACGTTGGAGCTTGCACACTTTGTCAGCACCTTTTGGATCAACAAAACCTTCCGGCTGCATCATATACAACTCTTCTTCTAGAAATCCATTCAAGAATGCAGTCTTGACATCCATTTGCCAAATTTCATAATCATGAAATGCAGCAATAGCCAACATGATTCGGACAGACTTAAGCATCGCTACGGGTGAGAAAGTCTCATCGTAGTCAACCCCTTGAACTTGTCGAAAACCTTTCGCAACAAGTCGAGCTTTATAGACAGTAACATTACCATCAGCATCAGTCTTCTTCTTAAAGATCCATTTATTCTCAATGGCTTGCCGATCATCGGGCAAGTCAACCAAAGTCCATACTTTGTTTTCATACATGGATCCCATCTCAGATTTCATAGCCTCTAGCCATTTTGCGGAATCTGGGCTCATCATCGCTTCCTCATAGTTCGTAGGTTCATCTTGGTCAAGTAACATGACTTCCAGAATAGGATTACCGTACCACTCTTGTGCGGATCTTACTCTGGTGGACCTACGAGGTTCTGCAGAAACTTGATTTGAAGTTTCATGATCAGTATCATTAGCTTCCTCACTAATTGGTGTAGTCGTCACAGGAACCGGTTCTCGTGATGAACTACCTTCCAATAAGGGAGTAGATACAGTTATCTCATCAAGTTCTACTTTCCTCCCAGTCACTTCTTTCGAGAGAAACTCCTTCTCTAAAAAGGATCCATTCTTAGCAACGAATGTTTTGCCTTCGGATCTGTGATAGAAGGTGTACCCAACAGTCTCTTTTGGGTATCCTATGAAGACACATTTCTCCGATTTGGGTTCGAGCTTATCTGGTTGAAGTTTCTTCACATAAGCATCACTACCCCAAACTTTAAGAAACGACAACTTTGGTTTCTTGCCAAACAACAGTTCATAAGGCGTCGTCTTAAAGGATTTTGATGGTGCCCTATTTAACGTGAATGCGGCCGTCTCTAAAGCATAACCCCAAAACGATAGCGGTAAATCGGTAAGAGACATCATAGATCGCACCATATCAAGTAAAGTACGATTACGACGTTCGGACACACCATTTCGTTGTGGTGTTCCAGGTGGCGTGAGTTGCGAAACTATTCCGCATTGTTTCAAATGTAAACCAAACTCATAACTCAAATATTCTCCTCCACGATCAGATCGTAGAAACTTTATTTTCTTGTTACGATGATTTTCTACTTCACTCTGAAATTCTTTGAACTTTTCAAATGTTTCAGACTTGTGTTTCATTAAGTAGATATACCCATATCTGCTCAAATCATCTGTGAAGGTGAGAAAATAACGATATCCGCCACGAGCCTCAACATTCATCGGTCCACATATATCTGTATGTATGATTTCCAACAAATCTGTTGCTCTCTCCATAGTTCCGGAGAACGGTGTTTTAGTCATCTTGCCCATGAGGCACGGTTCGCAAGTACCAAGTGATTCATAATCAAGTGATTCCAGAAGTCCATCAGTATGGAGTTTCTTCATGCGTTTTACACCGATATGAGCTAAACGGCAGTGCCACAAATAAGTTGCACTATCATTATCAACTCTGCGTCTTTTGGCTTCAACATTATGAATATGTATCACTACTATCGAGATTCAATAAAAATAGACCACTCTTCAAGGGTGCATGACCATAAAAGATATTACTCATATAAATAGAACAACCATTATTCTCTGATTTAAATGAATAACCGTCTCGCATCAAACAAGATCCAGATATAATGTTCATGCTCAACGCAGGCACCAAATAACAATTATTCAGGTCTAAAACTAATCCCGAAGGTAGATGTAGAGGTAGCGTGCCGACCGCGATCACATCGACTTTGGAACCGTTTCCCACGCGCATCGTCACCTCGTCCTTGGCCAGTGCTCGCTTATTCCGTAGTCCCTGTTTCGAGTTGCAAATATTAGCAACAGAACCAGTATCAAATACCCAGGTGCTACTACGAGCTCTAGTTAGGTACACATCAATAACATGTATATCACATATACCTTTGTTCACTTTGCCATCCTTCTTATCCGCCAAATACTTGGGGCAGTTCCGCTTCCAGTGACCAGTCTGCTTGCAGTAGAAGCACTCAGTTTCAGGCTTAGGTCCAGACTTGGGTTTCTTCTCTTGAGCAGCAACTTGCTTGCCGTTCTTCTTGAAGTTCCCCTTCTTCTTCCCTTTTGACCTTTTTCTTGAAACTAGTGGTCTTGTTGACCATCAACACTTGATGCTCCTTCTTGATTTCTACCTCCGCGACTTTCAGCATTGCGAAGAGCTCGGGAATAGTCTTGTTCATCCCTTGCATATTATAGTTCATCACGAAGCTCTTGTAGCTTGGTGGCAGTGATTGGAGAATTCTGTCAATGACACTATCATCAGGAAGATTAACTCCCAGTTGAATCAAGTGATTATTATACCCAGACATTCTGAGTATGTGTTCACTGACAGAACTATTCTCCTCCATCTTGTAGCTATAGAACTTATTGGAGACTTCATATCTCTCAATCCGGGCATTTGCTTGAAATATTAACTTCAACTCCTGGAACATCTCATATGCTCCATGACGTTCAAAACGTCGTTGAAGACCCGATTCTAAGCCGTAAAGCATGGCACACTGAACTATAGAGTAGTCATCAGCTTTGCTCTGCCATACGTTCTTAACGTCGTCAGTTGCATCAGCAGCAGGCCTGTCACCCAGCGGTGCTTCCAGGACGTAACTCTTCTATGCAGCAATGAGGATAATCCTCAGGTTACGGACCCAGTCCGTGTAATTGCTACCATCATCTTTCAACTTTGCTTTCTCAAGGAACGCATTAAAATTCAATGGAACAACAGCACGAGCCATCTATCTACAAACAAACATAGACAAGCAAAATAATATCAGGTACTAAGTTCATGATAAATTTAAGTTCATTTAATCATATTACTTAAGAACTCCCACTTAGACAGATATCTCTCTGGTCATCTAAGTGATCACGTGATCCAAATCAACTAAACCATAACCGATCATCACGTGAGATGGAGTAGTTTTCAATGGTGACCATCACTATGTTGATCATATCTACTATATGATTCACGCTCGACCTTTCGGTCTCCGTGTTCCGAGGCCATATCTGCATATGCTAGGCTCGTCAAGTTTAACCTGAGTATTCTGCGTGTGCAAAACTGGCTTGCACCCGTTGTAGATGGACGTAGAGCTTATCACACCCGATCATCACGTGGTGTCTCGGCACGACGAACTTTGGCAACGGTGCATACTCAGGGAGAACACTACTTGATAATTTTAGTGAGAGATCATCTTAAAATGCTACCGTCAATCAAAGCAAGATAAGATGCATAAAGGATAAACATCACATGCAATCAATATAAGTGATATGATATGGCCATCATCATCTTGTGCTTGTGATATCCATCTCCGAAGCACCGTCGTGATCACCATCGTCACCGGTGCGACACCTTGATCTCCATCGTAGCATCGTTGTCGTTTATGCCATCTATTGCTTCTACGACTATCGCTACCGCTTAGTGATAAAGTAAAGCAATTATAGGGCGTTTGCATTTCATACAATAAAGCGACAACCATATGGCTCCTGCCAGTTGCCGATAACTTCGGTTACAAAACATGATCATCTCATACAATAAAATATAGCATCACGTCTTGACCATATCACATCACAACATGCCCTGCAAAAACAAGTTAGACGTCCTCTACTTTGTTGTTGCAAATTTTACGTGGCTGCTACGGGCTTAGCAAGAACCGTTCTTACCTACGCATCAAAACCACAACGATAGTTCGTCAAGTTGGTGCTGTTTTAACCTTCGCAAGGACCGGGCGTAGCCACACTCGATTCAGGTAAAGTGAGAGAGACAGACACCCGCCAGCCACCTTTAAGCACGAGTGCTCGTAACGGTGAAACCAGTCTCGTGTAAGCGTACGCGTAATGTCGGTCCGGGCCGCTTCATCTCACAATACCGCCGAACGAAAGTATGACATGTTGGTAAGCAGTATGACTTGTATCGCCCACAACTCACTTGTGTTCTACTCGTGCATATAACATCAACGCATAAAACCTAGGCTTGGATGCCACTGTTGGGGAACGTAGTAATTTCAAAAAAAATCCTACGCACACGCAAGATCATGGTGATGGCATAGCAACGAGAGGGGAGAGTTTATGTCCACGTACCCTCGTAGACCGTAAGTGGAAGCGTTATCACAACGCGGTTGATGTAGTCGTACGTCTTCACGATCCGACCGATCCTAGCACCGAACGTACGGAGCCTCCGAGTTCAGCACACGTTCAGCTCGATGACGATCTCCGGTCTCCGATCCAGCCGAGCTCCGGAGATGAGTTCCGTCAGCACGACGGCGTGGTGACTATGATGATGTTCTACCGGCACAGGGCTTCGCCTAAACTCTGCGACGATATGACCGAGGTGGAATATGGTGGAAGGGGGCACCGCACACGGCTAAGGACCGATCCGTAGATCAACTTGTGTGTCTATGGGGTGCCCCCCGCCCCCGTATATAAAGGAGCCAGGGGGGAGGAGGCCGCCGGCCTAGGGAGCGCGCCAAGGGGGGAGTCCTACTCCCACCGGGAGTAGGACTCCCCTTTTCCAAGTAAGAGTAGGAGAGAAAGGGGAAAGAGGAGGAAGAGGGGAAGGAATGGGGGGGGGGGGGGCGCCGCCCCCCTTCCCTTGTCCTATTCGGACTAGGAGGGGGAGGGGCGCGCGGCCCCCTCCTGGCTCCTTCCCTCTTCTCCCTCTTGGCCCATGTAGGCCCATTAACCCCCCGGGCGGTCCCGGTAACCTCCCGGTACTCCGGTAAAATGTCGATTTCACCTGGAACCATTCCAATGTCCAAACATAGGCTTCCAATATATCAATCTTTATGTCTCGACCATTCCGAGACTCCTCGTCATGCCCGTGATCACATCCGGGACTCCGAACAAACTTCGGTACATCAAAACTTATAAACTCATAATAAAACTGTCATCAAAACATTAAGCGTGCGGACCCTACGGGTTCGAGAACTATGTACACATGACCTAAAACCATTCTCGGTCAATAACCAATAGCGGGACCTAGATGCCCATATTGGTTCCTACATATTCTACGAAGATCTTTATCGGTCAAACTGCATAACAACATACGTTGTTCCCTTTGTCATCGGTATGTTACTTGCCCGAGATTTGATCGTCGGTATCCAATACCTAGTTCAATCTCGTTACCGGCAAGTCTCTTTACTGGTTGCATAATACATCATCTCATAACTGACTTATTAGTTACATGCTTGAAAGGCTTAGGTGATGAGTATTACCGAGAGGGCCCAGAGATACCTCTCCGACAATCGGAGTGACAAATCCTAATCTCGAATTATGCCAACTCAACATGTACCTTCGGAAACACCTATAGAGCACCTTTATAATCACCCAGTTACGTTGTGACGTTTGGTAGCACACAAAGTGTTCTTCCGGTAAACGAGAGTTGCACAATCTCATAGTTGCAGGAACTTTGTATAAGTCATGAAGAAAGCAATAGCAGTATACTAAACGATCAAGTGCTAGGCTAACGGAATGGGTCATGTCAATCACATCATTCTCCTAATGATGTGATCCCATTAATCAAATGACAACACATGTCTATGGTCAGGAAACATAACCATCTTTGATTAATGAGCTAGTCAAGTAGAGGCATACTCGTGACTATATGTTTGTCTATGTATTCACACATGTATCATGTTTCCAGTTAATACAATTCTAGCATGAATAATAAACATTTATCATGATATGAGGAAATAAATAATAAATTTATTATTGCCTCTAGGGCATATTTCCTTCAGATTCTTGTGCTCCCGAAGTCCGACCTTTTACTTGATGACCTAGTTACCAAACCATTTCAATAAATGGGTTACGCTAGCACATCAAGGAGAACATTAGAAGCGGAGTGCTAAATGTCTCTCGGTCGATCTTCCAGATTTTGTTTCCTTGGCCTCGCTAAGGTGAAATCTGAGAAGGTGTTATCTTCCTTTGCATCTGCATCATCCATCATTATTCATCATGGTAGTATGTTGTGTTGCCAGGATCCTTGACAAGGATATTGGTAAAACTTTGATGAATATGGAAATGCTCAAGTTCTTGAGAGCACGCACAAGCGCTAGGTGTTATCATCGGCACTAGCTGGGATTGCTCTCAGTTTCCTCGGTTAGGCTATAACTTTTGAAATAGTGGACTCACTCTCTACTGTTGAGCTTCTCCCCAGTTACTAAAATCATTCCTTGTGTTGTTTTCAACAAGGTAGTCCACATCATCCATCCTAGTTTGAGTATGCCATTCTCCCGAGCTCCCTCTAACGATCGATTGTGATTGCCTTAAGCTGGTATGAAGAGTTCCAATGATCTATGTATCAAAAGTAATTCTTTTGCCACTTAAGGAAATAACTCTACAAGTCAGCTCTTCTAGGGTGTCCCGTTAAGGAATCATGGAAATTATTTCCTCGCCACCTTGACACCATCCACCATCTCTCTAAGTGTGGAATTGTTGTCTACCTAGTGAACCCTCGTCATCTGTTCCACTCCATCCCTCTAGATGTGTGCTTAGTGTCTCAACTCTAGAGATGTTGCTATGTCTTGTTCAGTAAGTTGATAGTGAGTTGCTCAATCTTCGAGAAGATCAACTCTATAGAGTTCCCCTTTCTTCTAATTGTCATATTGGATGAACTTGTCAAAGCAAGTCGTTGAGACCAAGATGATGCAATGAATCAACATCCTCGAGAAGGGCAAATGGATCATGAAGATTGTGATAGTTTTGTGACCCCCCTTTCCTCTTACCTCACGTCTTGAATCTCGGGGCGAGATTCTTGTTTAGTGGGGGTGAGTTGTCACGTCCCTAGCCTTGCTATGCACTTGGACTAGCTTGTTGCTGCATCATGTTTAAAATTTCATTTAAATCTGAAATGGGGATGTCCAAACCCTAGTACCAAATGGAATTCAAATAGGTTCAACCTAAAAATATTTTTAGTAAATCCAAATGGCTTTCAAAAATGTTCATCATTTTTGGAAAATGCTAGAAACCATAACCAGAGGTGTTGCACATTTTTCCATGACATATTTGGTCACTGAATTAAATCATATGTACTTTGCATTTGGGCATTTAAATGCTAGTAAATATTTTAAATGCTCAAATAATTCTGGAAATAATTGTGGGCTGTTGGAATTAATCTAAACAGAGCCTATGATTATTTTCAGGATTTTTGAAGGTGTCTAACTATTTTTAATAAAGCCCTGAAGTTACAGAATAATAGAAAAACAAAACAATTAAGAGAGAGAGAGAGGATACCTGGCCACTTACCCAGCCCAGCAGTGCGGCCCACTAGCCCAACTGCCAGTCGTCATCTCCACCGCGCCAGTCAGACGCCGAGCGCGTGCCCGACCGCGCGCACGGCCGTGCTCCCCGGGACAGCGCAACGCCGCGGGTCTTCCTCCTCGGTGCCGTACCGATCGACCCGGCCTCTCATTCCTCCCCCTGCTCTCTCCCTCGCCGTTTCCCCATCTCACCGAATGCGCCCGCCGCCACCGACGAGCACCACCGCGGCCATCGCCTCTCCCTCGCCCCCTCGAGCAGCCCAGAAGCTCCGCCGCATCTTCCTCGTCCTCTCCACCGAGCTACAGGACGCATGAGCGCCCCGCAGCGCCGCCATCGCCATTGTCTTCGCCCTCTGCACCGACAGTCGTCGTCATCGATTCGCAGCAACCCGACCGCCCCCGACCTCGCCGACGACGCCATCGGACACGCTGTGAGCACCCGCGTCGTCTCCTCCTTCTCCCCTGGTCGCGCCCGCCCTCTAGGCCATAGCCCCGTCGTGGCCGAGAGCTCATCGCCACCGCGCTCGTCGTCGCCGGCGAATAGGCTAGCCACCCTCCCGTACGGGCACTGCTACGTGCTCAGCATGTTCCCAGGAACCCAACACCACCATCCTCTAGTCCTCCTGCGCACCGCAGCATCGTTGCCGAGCTTGTCCAAGCTCCGGCTGCCGCGCTTGCCATCGCCGCCGTTGTTACGGTCCACTCCAGCGCGAGCTGATCGCTCCGTTGGATGCGGATGAGCTCCAGCTTCTTGCCAAGCCAAACCGCCGCTCGTTTAGTCGCCGGTGCTGCGTTTCCGAACCGCGCCGCCGTCTCGGGCCTCGCCGGCGTCATGTCGCCGGTGGGTTTGACCCATTTGACCATGTGGGTCCAGCCCCTTGTCAAACCTAGATTAGGAGTTAATCTAATATTAATTTAGTTAGTTAAACTAATGACACTGACAGTGGGCCCCGGAGCCCTAATCTTTTAATTAGATTAGCAATAACCCCTGTTAATTAGCTGTGTCACTGACGTGTGGACCCCACACGTCAGGTTTGACTTGGACCGGCCTGTTGACCTGCTGACGTCACAGTGACGTAGTGCTGACGCCATAAATCATTTTCTGGATTTATTCTTTTTAGGAAATTCCAGAAAATAGTATAAACTTCTAAAAACCATAGAAATTCAACCGTAGCTCCAAATGAAATAATTTATATATATGAAAAATGATCAGAAAAATCCAACCTATCCATCTGTATCATTTTCATGCATGTTAGAACAACTTATAGATGCTGTTTAGGACAAATCATATTAAGGGCATTTAAACCATCACATATGGAGTTTGAATTTGAATCTTTGATTCAAATCAACTCCATTTAACTGGCTGCTAGTTGCATTAGCTCAAACCACAACATATTGCCATGTCATGATCATGCATCATATTGTGCATTGCATTGATTGTGTTCCTTCTCTGTTGCCGGTGGTTGTACCCTCTCGATAGACGTGTTTCGACGATGAGATCGATGACACCGATGAAGACCTATATTATCTTTAGAAGTGCCAGGCAAGCAAAACCCCCTTGTTCATTCTGATACAATCCCACTCTCTCGCTCCTGCTCTCTTTTACTGCATTAGGACAACAACGATTCAACTGTTACATGCTGCGGTAGTTGAACCCTTTTATCCTTTGCATGACCTGTCATTCCACAGTAAATAGATGAAACCCACTAGCATGAGTAGGAGTTGTTTGAGCCCTGATGTGCCTACTCATTCATGCTTGTTTGTCATGCCTGCTACTGCTTAGAGTTGAGTCATGCCTGATTCATCGGGGATGAATTAGAGGTGTGTGAACATGTCCTACTGTTGAGAGCTAAGTGTGTGAACACGATTTGGTAAAGGTAGCGGTGAGAGGCCATGTAGGAGTACATGGTGGGTTGTCTCATTGCAGCCGTCCTCAGGAACTGAGTTCTGTGTTTGTGATCCATGAACAGTTACTACCACGCATTGGAATGCTTAAGTGCCCCTCTCGACTTATTAATCAACTTGATCTCTGTCCAGGAGTTGCAACTAGTTTCTGGTGTTTGTAGGTAGTGTTAGTAGTCTACCAAGTGGCACCCGATACAGGTGAGCTTGGGACAGACTAGGCACAGTGGCACGGTGTACCAAGTGGCACCCGGTTGGTGGGCTTGGGAAACCTGCTCACATCGTTTGGGGCCGTGAGCGACACCCCGGCCGGATCTCCTTGCGGATGGAACCCGAATAGGCGATAAACCTGGACGAGAGACTTGTGTGGTTAGTCAGGTCGTGGCCGACACCCTCGCTGGGCTTCCGCTTGAAGGTTGCCGAGTACATGTCGTGTAAACGGCGATAAGTGGTGAGAGCGTGTGTGAAGAAGTACACCCCTGCAGGGTTAACATCATCTATTCGAATAGCCGTGTCCGCGGTAAAGGACTTCTGGGTTGCCTGTACAGTTCATAGACAAGTGAAAGTGGATACTCTAGAATACGCAAGATAAGCGTGAGTGCTATGGATGGCGTTCTCGTAGGGAGACGGGAGCGGATCCATAGTGGAGTATTGATATGGTGAATATGTGGACTCGTGTGCGCCACCTTAAAAGAGTTACTTGCAGTCGTAGTTCAGAATAGCCACCGAGTCAAGCGGATCCATAGTGGAGTATTGATATGGTGAATATGTGGACTCGTGTGCGCCACCTTAAAAGAGTTACTTGCAGTCGTAGTTCAGAATAGCCACCGAGTCAAAGCTGGCTTGCTGCAGTTAAACTCCACCATCCCCTTTGTTGATAATGATGCATATGTAGTTAGTTCTGATGTAAGTCTTGCTGGGTACATTTGTACTCACGTAGCTTAATTTATGTTTTTCCAGAGAGACTTCAGTCTCGCTAGTAGTTCCATGTGGACTTCGACGTTTAGCTTGTTACCTCAGCTACGATCTTGTGCCCTCGGCAGGATCTGGTAGATAGTCAGGCTTTTCAGCCATTTTCATTTATAGATGTCTGTACTCAGACATGATAAGCTTCCGCTTGTGCTTTGACTTGTATGCTCTGAGTGTTGGGTCATGAGACCCATGTTTGTAATATCTCGCTCCTCAGAGCCTATTGAATTAAATACTTGAGTTGTAGAGTCATGTTGTGATGCCATGTTGTATTTGCACATATCAAGCATATTGTGTGTATGATATTGAAATGCTTGGTATGTGTGGGATCTAACTATCTAGTTGTTTATCCTTAGTAGCCTCTCTTACCGGGAAATGTCTCCTAGTGCTTCCACTGAGCCATGGTAGCTTGCTACTGCTCCGGAACACTTAGGCTGGCCGGCATGTGTCCTTCTTCGTTCCTGTGTGTCCCTTCGGGGAAATGTCACGCGATGAATACCGGAGTCCTGTTAGCCCGCTACAGCCCGGTTCACCGGAGTCCTGCTAGCCCAGTGCTATAGCCTGGATTCACTCGCTGATGACCGACACGTTCGATGCTGGGTCATGGATGCCTGTCCCTGTAAGTTTGTGCCACTTTGGGTTTACGACTAGCCATGTCAGCCCGGGCTCCTTATCATATGGATGCTAGCGACACTATCATATACGTGTGCCAAAAGGCGCAAACGGTCCCGGGAAAAGGTAAGGCGACGCCCGTGGGGATACCGTGCGTGAGGCCGCAAAGTGATATGAGGTGTTACATGCTAGATCTATGTGGCATTGAGTCGGGGTCCTGACAGTTATTCTTGTTAGTTGGCAACATACCACAGCAGGTATGGTGATCCTTCTTAAAACTAGAAGCGCACGTGGAAACAGTAAACATAGGTGACCGATCCAGTGGGGGTTCCGTGGGTGCCTTGGCACCCCCTCAAAAAATGTAAAATCTTTTTTTATCTAGTACTCTTAGTTTAATTCTATGTGTATTATAAGGGTAGAATGATAAACTGGCATTTTTGTATGGATATACCTGACATGTTTGTTGTGAGTGAGAAGATTGGCACCTCCTGTGGTTAAGATCTAGGTCTGCCACTGGCAGACAAGACATTGCTGCATGGTACCTTGCTACGATATGTATTTTCTGTAGATTTGAATTTGCCGACGATGTAGTAATGATCTATACTACTCTCTTTGTATAAAAAATATAAGACGTTTTTTTTTACATCGAGGGAGTATATTCTAGTAAATTTTGAAATTTGAATTCATCGGTGGTGTACTGATGCAACTCTGAGTTTTGGCTTCCACGAAACATTTGTCAATAGCTATGAACAAATAAATGGCCAGCATTTGATGATAAGAAAATGGAGTACAATGTGTATTGTCTATGTGAGTCGGGGCATGGTGCCACTGCCACACCATTGATTCCGTCGAGCTGGAGCTGGATGTGGCTCGCCGCGTCTGAGCAGACTGCCGCCGGCGCCGCTGCCGGCCTCCCCGGCCGAAGGTTCCTCGTTCCTACTCCCCTGCCCCCTCCTTTCCCGTCTCCCCACGGATCTGCACGGTGCATGGGACTCGCAGTTATTATCCGCGACCGGGATGGCTTGCTGCATCGGACCAGACCTCCGCCTATCCGGGGCGGCCGGCAGCCGTTGCTGGGCAGCAGGTACTGCCCCTCGGCATGGCCGCTTCCCCTGCCTCCCTACTCCCTCCTTCCTCGGCATGACAGCAGCGTCCGTCATGGCTTTACTCTCTGCCGCTTACGCTCAACACTGATAAGCTGCCGTTGGCTGTCCTCCGCAGGGCCCTTCTCCCTCGCGCCGCCAAATGCTACTCCGCTCGCCCCGCCCCGCCTCCGATCTGCGCCTCTGCTGCGGAGGTGCACGCCACCTGTTCGATTGCTGGTCCGTGCTTCTCCAACCTCGCTGCCACCGGGTGCTCTTCCTTCGTGAACGCAGCAGCTGTTGCGCTTGCGCCGCGTCGCGCCCATTGCCCTTCTTCCGATTCGGGGTCTGCTACGCCTCCGCCAAGCCCGGCACCTTCGGTTCTGGAACCGTGGACTAGGTGCCCTCGAGGTGTTCGACCGAAGGTCTGCTGCCCTCCGCACGGGACGAGCCGCTCCCTGGTGGCGCAGCGGGCATGAAGCTTGGCTGGTTTACGAGCTTAGCTGGGCTGCTTCTCACGCAGCTCCCTTGCTTCAGCGAGGTCGGTGCCAGTCTTCGACAGCCTCCTGTTTGTCAACTCTGGCAATGTTGCTCTGGGGATCACCACTTCGACGGGGGACGCACTGCTTCCATTTGCCCTCGGAAATTTCTCCTCGCCGGTATGTTGCGCTATCTCCTCTGCACCGAGACTGGATTTGCCGACATCTGTTTGGATTCAGGTACTGGAAACTGCATCAGTCAATTTGGCTTACTATTAGTCTGGTATCATCCTAGTGGTAAATACACACTATAACCTTTCCCCTCGAGCTCGAGCTCGGAAATGGTTACACAGTGCCAACCTGTAAGTAGTCTTGGTTGCACAGTGCCCACCTGTAAACCCAAAAAAGCTACACTTACGGACTGGTTGCGGAATCACCTTACGGACCCCTGCCACTAACCAATCTCTCCTCCCCTTGAATTCAACTGTGGGCCTTGCTTCTGATTTCCTATCCAACCAAAAACTACCACACATGTCCGTAACTTAAATTCTGTAAGATGTGGTCCGTAGGTGTAGCAAAGCTCCCTGTAAACTAACGAAATTCATAGTTCTATCAAATACGTAGCGGTCCATAACAAGGAAATCCGTAGCTTGTCCATGTGGTGGAATCACGAGCTTAACACTTAAGGAAATCAGTGCTCTTGCTGTACTTCTCTGCATCCTGCACCTTTTAACTACAAGACCTGATGCCTACTTCAAGCATCCATGTGGTGGAATCACGAGCTTAGCCTTTTTTTTCTGTGTGCAAGTTCAACATCTTCACAGGGGCATGGTTGGTGCAAACAGAGGAAAACCGTTCAACCTGGCCGCCCATCCATGCCTCTGGCGTCGCTACTGCTCGACCTCGGTGGCGTCGGGTGCTGCGACTCCGTCAGGTATTGCGCAGCCTCACACCGAGCGCCCTTCTTCCTATTCGGGCTTTGCTCCGCCTACGCCGCGCCTGCCATCTTCCCTTTTGGTAGCTGTCGAGCTGGTGCCCTCAACGTGTTCGTCCGAAGGTCTGGTGTCCTCCGTGTGGGACGAGCTTCTTCCTGACGGTGCGGCAGAGCTTCAGCTGTTTCGCTTCGCGCGCAGCCACCGCGTGAGCTTCGCATGTGCCCATCTCTACCGGCCTCGGGGCGCAAGTTCGGCTACGGTTTCCTGTTTGTTTCATGTCTGCAACTCCCCCAATGATGCACCATGACATGCCTCCTGGGATTGCAGCTTCGCCGGGGGACACGCTGCTTTGGTTCGCCCTCAGACATTTCTCCTCGGCGGTACGTCGTCCTATCTCCTCTAGGCAGGGGAAACTAGGCACAGACTTTTAACCTTGAGCTAGGAAATACGTACAACATATCACGAATTTCCCCTAGACACGGGAAACTAGTCGTAGGTTGTCATGCACAAGACCAGCAGCGTGTGGGGAGTTCATAGACACGGACACTTGCACTTCTGCTCAGCCTTGTGCTGCTGAAAATGCTTCTTCGATTGTGGTGATTTCAGTGTAAATATCCTGGATTGCTGGACGATCTTTGGGCGTCTCCGCCGTGCATACCAGGCCAATCTTAACGAGAGCGGCGATGACGATCATTGTTCCTGCAGCCATTTGATGGTTTTCCTGGCCTAAAGTACTCCCTGCTTCTTCATCATCTTGGATTCTTGGTTCCCACAAAAGGAATTCATGATTCTAGCATCTAGAACCTCACAAATCATATAACAGAGTAATCCATCTTTGTTTTTCCATAACATCTTCCTTATTGCTTCCTTGCAGGATTCTTTATCCCTCGGTATTTCTTGTTGATGGCAGGCAAGCTGGGGATGTGTACAAGAACCTGAAGAAGACTGGAAGGGGCATTGCTTTCTGTCATGCTTATCTGTGAACAACACTTGTCATATTGCCCCTCTCGTGTACAAGGTCAGCAGTAGCCCTTCGCCTGAAGCTTTGTATCCTGGACCTCACTGCCGCACATAGGACGCTGAGTCCGGCAAGCACATGAGCGCGAGACCTCACCTCCCCCTATCAGACCTGGAAAGAAGGTACGCCATGTACGTAACGTACGCCATCACTGTTGTTTTCTGATTGGTTGCCTTTTCACAAGTTATCTTGTTTCTGTTACTGCATGGTTGTCGATATTATCCTTGGAATGTACCACTATTCTTCTTTTTCTCTCTTAGTAATGGTCTGCTGATTTACTGACTTAAATAGTAATTCTCTTATTTGTGTGAGAGAAATGTGATATCATCGGCACATGCCTTCAGTTTTAAACTTTAACATTTTTTAATGTGCAGTGCAAGTTTAGCATCTTTATATGTTTGTGGTTAGTTTATAGCTGGGCTTAAACCATAAAGTAGCACAAGATTATTAGGTGTAAGAAAAAAAACAGCCAAGTCGAAAGAAAAGTTCCCGTGCTGAACTTTATTGCATATAGGCTGAACTATAGTTTGCCTTCGGTACAAGTATAGATATGCTAGTGAAATGGAAGATGATTCGTAACATACGTAGGACTTCATCCACCAAACCAGCAGCGTGTGGGCAGTCGATAGAAAACTAGTGGATAGTTGTACTTCTGCTCAGCCGTGCAGTGCTGCAAATGCTTCTTTGATTGCGGTGGCCTGCTAAAGTTTACTCAAACGGTCAAAACAGTGATTTCTTCTGATACTGCACCAATGATTGGCATGTGGATGCAATAAAAAGCCAATGATAAAGTAATACAACCATACCTTGCGGGCCTGGCATGTTGATGCGATAAAATCAGCAGAACAACTGCATGCTTGTTACTACAGACGAAATAGGCAAATACCGCAGCTGCAGACCAAGCATCTCAGAGGTTAGTGCAATGAGAACAGAACCAAGCAATAGCCGGCCAGACATGGTGGAAAGTAAGAGCATCAGTTTTCCTCTTGAGTGCATGTCGGTCCAATCCTATATAGAAAGTTCTCTCTGTACTTGCTTCAACGAAATCGCTGTAAATGAGAGAAATAGAGCCTTTTACATTATGGAGTTCGGATCTCAAAGCACTTGAAGGGTGCCGATTCGGGTGACCCCAACGGCACAACACACCAAAACCGCATTACATATATGAATATAGGCGTTTTTTCATGTAAGGAATATATCATATGAAGAACATGCTTTCAATTTTGTGAGAGAAATAGAAACATAATGTATTCAATACTATATTGGGAAAAGGAAAAGGAGCGGTCATAAAAAAGTAAGATCGATAGACAAAATAGCATGGCCGGACAGAACAAGTACCTTAACTTTTATGTGAGCCAGCTTCATCTTATTTTCCTCCAATTCATTCCACTTCTTCAAATCAGGGCATCCGTAAATCTCAAGTGTTTGGAGCTTGGTGAGTTGTTGTATGCCCTCCGGAAAAGACCTGATGTCTTCACAACCATCGATACGAAGGTGCTCGAGACCGGTTAAGTCCATGAACCAATGCGGCAATGATGAGATGTTGCATCTGTTTATCACTAGACGCTTAACAGAGGAAATATGTGGGATGATGTCAGGGGAGATGGTCAGATCAGGACAAGTCGTGATCTCTAAATGATCGAGGACAGAGAGGTGGCGAAGCAGTCTCCACTGCTGCATGGGCAGCTCACTGTATTCAACTATCAGAGTAGTTATAGGAGTTAATACTCTTACTGAAGAAGAAGAAGAAGAGGAAGAAGAGGAGGAGGAAGCACCGGTGCTTGACATTGTACACTCTCCCCATGATGACAGCACATTATCACTCCTTCTTATCGCTAAGCTGTCAACTACTCTAGGAAGAAGTGGCCCCATCCTCAACTTGGGGCAATAATTTATGCTCCAGCTAGAGGACATGCGACTGGAGTCTGACAGACTCAACTCTTCCAGATGTTCCATACGGGTTAGTGTCACCCTATTCTGTTGGCCGACCCATGTTGGCAAGCTGACACTATTATAACCCAGTATCACCAACTCGTGTAAACTTTTTGGTGGCACTAGTTTCTCCAACAACACTTTATCATCCACAAACCTCTCAGCACCTTTACTCCACGACAACCATAATTCCTTGAGATTGCTTTTATCCATCAACTTTATACCCTGAGCCTCTTCTGCGGACCTCACATTTTCAAGCCAGAATATATCCAACTCCGGAGGATTCGTGTCCTTTAAGCAGATAAGATTGCTGCTCGATTCACCATCTCTAACGCGCACATGAAAACGTGGTAATGATACAAAACTGGTACTAGGATGAGGTACAGGTTCCTCACGAAGACGATAGCAGGCCTGCAAATGTAGGGTCTTCAAACTATGAATTCTACCCATACTTTCTGGTATCTTCTGAATGTTTTCGCAGTACGAGAGGTCCAGTGTGTGCAGCTTTCTCAGGTTACAAAAACTTTCAGGTAGAGCAGTAATACCTTTATTAAAAGACAAGTCCAAATGCTCCAGATTGGAAAGGGTACTGATACTGTCCATCAAACTGTCATTTTCACCTTCTCGAAGGCACCCATGCAGATTTAAGTATTGTAGACTAGGAAGACCATCAAGAGATTCTGGTAGCGATCCAATAGAATAACAACTTGATAAGTTCAAATATTGCAGGTCCGTGAAACTCCACATGAACTTCAATATATTTTCCAAAGCAGAGCATTTTGACAAATCAAGATGCACCAATTTTTTTAGCTTCCCAAATGATTCTGGCAGTTCTTTAATTCCCCCACAGCCTGACAAACCAAGATATTGCAGGTCCGTGAGGCTCCAAATAAACTTCAATATATTTTTTGAAGCAGAGCATTCTGACAAATCAAGATGCACCAACGTTTTTAGCTTGCCAAATGATTCTGGCAGTTCTTTAATTCCCCGACAGCCTGACAAATCAAGATATTTCAGGTCCGTGAGGCTCCACATAAACTTGGATATATTTTCCAAAGCAGAGCATTCTGACAAATCAAGATGCACCAATTTTTTTAGCTTCCCAAATGATTCTGGGAGTTCTTCGATTCTCTTACAGCCTGACAAATCAATATACATCAGACCCTCGATTTCTCCGATTGACTTTGGCAGTGCAGATACAGAAGATTCTCGAAGACTGAGATAAAGTAATTTTGACAGCCTAGTGATACCATCCGGAATAACTGCATTGTGTACTCTTGGAGCATTAAGATACACCAACTGCTTGAATCGGCCAATTGAATTTGTCAATTTACGAATGGGACACTCACTCAAGTCCAAGACACGCAGGGATTTAGCACAGGCAAATGCAACATCATCAAAATGAATTTCTGCCGAGCCCATAAAACGGAGTGCCCTTATCCTCCGTGACTCCAATAGGTTGCTGCCATCATTGAGCAGTGCATAGTGACAGCGGTTTTCCCCATTGTTGCCATCATTACCAGCGAGAAGAAATTCCTCGCCCATCACCCATCTTGCTAGATCATGCACCAGGTCGTGCATGGTGAACACTGTAACATCGGCATCGCCATAGTGCAATCTTGCAATCTAAAACAAAAGCCATTAGCAGTGTCAGATTTTTATATTCCAAGCATTTGATGCACTAAATTTTTTAGCAGTGATAAGTGGGCCAACTCCAAATTAAGATATGCAATTGGGTGGTTATCGATTTGATTGCCGTTAGGCCAGCTCCAACGCACAGACCCTAACGGACACTTTATTTGTCAGATTTCATCTTTTTGGGTCACCAGTCGGACACCAGCATTTCTTTTTGTCTGCCAGACAGTAGGTGCACCCAACACGGCCGATCCATTTCAACATTTTGTGATCTAAAAAATCACTATTTTGAAATTTAGAATATTTCACATTGCTACCAAAGGTCCTAGGAATACGTTAACTTAACTTCAACATAAAAAAAGAATCCTAGATCTCCTCTTGGCCGACGCCGCCATTATTAACAACCACGGCACAAGTGGCGCTAGCGCGTGCGGTGGATGGCACCTGCTCCGGCTCTGGCTGCTCATGCACCACGGTTTGCTGCTTCGGTGACCACGTTTCCACGCCCACCCACACAGCTGGCGCCCACACTATCTCCAATGTGCAGGGCACCGGGGTCATCCAGGACCACGATTAACCCACCGCCGTCTCAAATAGCACGGCCAAATCCTCGTCCACTTCCCACTCCCCTGGCTCAGGGACGACGTCATCGCCTGTGGCCGATAAGGCTAGCTACACCTCCAGGCCCTCCCATTCGGCGAGCTGGGCGAGCTCGGATTGCTCGATGGCCATTCTGAGGTCCTCGCCCTCCTCGTCCTTGTCCTGGGTTGGTCGCGATGGTGGCTGGGGCGGCAAGGACACCCGCGCCCATTGGGGGTGGTGCGGGGAGCACGGGCTGAGCAGCGAGGAAGCACAAGCCCCACACGTCGTGGAACTAAGTTTCCCAGTAAGGCGAGTTAACAACATACGACAGGCCATGCAGGAGGTCTGGCGGGAACTGAGCTCAACGGCGGTTTATCTCCAACAGGCGCGCGTGGCCATGGACAATACGGAAGGCACAGGCACCCTCTCTGGGTTGAGGTGCCACCCATCCGACAGCTGCACATCTGGCCAGAACGGCGGGGTGGCCTCATCCCAATAGCGCTGACACGTCTCGATGCGGACGTAGATCCGCTGTCGCGGGCGGGAACATGGCAAAGCTTTCCACGATTGCGGCTCTGTCCTGAGAACCCGGAGGATGAGCCGGCCTCATGGTCGTGCTTCCCCGGCTTTCGGGGATCCACTTTTACGGCATTTTGGTCGGCGAGCGGCGGTGGGTGGCTATGGCTAGGGTTTGTCGACCGTCTGGGGGCAGAAGAAGAAGAACAAGATGCATGCACTTAAATACGGCCGGGGGGCGGTGGTTGGGCTGCCAACACGCGGGCCGGAGGCTGAAATGAGTGGAACCATGGAGCGTCTGTCTCGTGTCCGTATGGATGCAAGTCTAGTTTGACTTTGCGGTCGCGCGTCGGGCGTAGTTTTTGGTCTTACGGACCCAAATAAACACCAACGAATGAAATGAGTCATTGCCGCATTGGAGTCGGCTTTATAGAAAGGACAGAAGACAAAATGCCAGTCTATAAAAGTCCATCTTTGAGCATTATTTTTTCGGTTGGGAGCAAAAAATAAAACTATTTGTCACGTGCATCTCAACTGATAGTTGTGGATGGTTAAATAAAATACATCTATGTACTTTTTGATTTGTAGTCTGAAACAATTATGCTCCGCCCATTATGCAAAATTGCGAGGTTTAGCTTCACCTTTCAAGCACCACAACTAAAATTATGACTCTTATCTCTACTCCTAATGGAGCAGTTGGTAGTCTCGCTTCCAGATTTTTTTTCGTCCCACCACTTTCGTCCGAGGTTTTTTCGTAGGTTAACCATCGTAAATTTTTTTTGATGCTGATTTCTTATTCACCGGTTTATTTACCCCTCAGCTCTTTCCTTGCAAATCAGCACTTTCCAAACGTGCACGCAATCACGGATCTAAATTTACTAACTTATCCAAATCAACCGATACCTTCCATTATTGCAAATTTCTTTAGGAAACAAATAATAGATTTTAAGGAAACAAATAAAAGATTTTAAAGACGCATCATACTTTACTAACAATCACTAAAAATTAAATCTAAATTAATTAACCTTAACTTAAATCACTCAATCACTTTAATTAGAAAATATTTTCTTTCCTAACTGCACCCCGCTTAGTGTGCACATAACAATCCGAAGTAATTAGAGTCACATGATTGAATCCATTTATTTAGAGCGACATGATTGCGTTCCGGGATGGAGGCCATGATTTCGTCGAGGTCGTTGCTGCCTCCTACACTCAGGGTGTGTCGCCGAGATCGAGGCGAGCATGAGGAGCTGTGGCCACCGCCATGGTCACCCCATCGCAGGGGATGGAGCACGTCGTCGGCCTACAGCTTGTGGAGATCACTGTTGCTCTTCAGGTCGCGTGGTGACCGGATCTTGCCGATGTGTCCCTCCCTGACGACCTCCTCTTCACCCGGTTGGCCGGCATGGATCTCGCCACTACTGCCCTCAACTTCTCTGCCTCGAGCTCGACGGTCAGCCACCATGGATCCCCCAGCTGGAGGGTCACGTGAACCAGCCGTCCTCCCATGCTACAGCGGCGAGAAGGTGACATGGCTCTCCGTACACGAAGAGTGGAGTTCGGTCAAGTACTTATATACTTGGCCTCTACTGCTGATCCATGTACATGGAGAAGAACAAACAACCGCTCATTCATGTTTCGTTCCACTCCTTTGCGCTACATTACTGGAGGTGACATTTTCCTATCTCTCTATGTTGTAACAAGCCTGCTGCCTGCATAGTTAATGGATTTTTTATTTAAATTTATCGCTGCTTAGTGCTTTGTTGCAATTGTTCACCCAAGATTCTTATATATAATCTGAGCGTATGTAGGCATACTTAGCTTTGCTATTCCATTTTTTCTGGCGCATAGAAATAAGAGTATTGTCCAGGTTAGGTATTCAATTGAGTATGGTATTTGGATTGCTATCAGAATGTCTTTTCTATGCATGTGATTTCTCACATCTGGTTATAATATTTGTGAAGACGCGCATTGCACGTGCACTTGGAAGCGGGCCCGTGGCCCGCGCTGGATGGCGCCGACGCTGACCCGAGCCACCTCGTCCGCGTATTCTTGGAGCTGTGGCTGGTCGATTTACATGAAATTAATTCCCTCAGTTTTGGTGGCAAATATAATACACATAATCCATATTGTTATGCACTAGCGTGTATGTGTGAAATAGATGGATTATGGTCTCGTACCCAATAAGATGGATATGTGTGTGTGTTAGAGAGAGAGGGAGAGGGGGATAGAGAGTGAGGAAGAGGGAGGGAGAGTGTGTGTCTGTGTGTGTGTGAGGATTTGATGGTAAAAAAGGTCGCCAATGTCGTAATATTGAACTCTTAAAGTTAATGTGGCCCCGTTGCAACGCACGGGCATTCTTCTAGTTATGGAGCAATGCAGCAATTCGTTCGTTATGTATTTTACCGAAAACTCCCTTATATTTCAAAGAATTAACTTGCAGTCCATCTTTAAGTGACAAAACGAATCGAGTGTGGCTACGCCTTGTCCTTGCGAAGGTTAAAACAACACTAACTTGACGAACTATCGCTGTGGTTCTGATGCGTAGGTAAGAACGGTTCTTGCTCAGCCCGTAGCAGCCACGTAAAATTTGCAACAACAAAGTAGAGGACGTCTAACTTGTTTTTGCAGGGCATGTTGTGATGTGATATGGTCAAGACGTGATGCTATATTTTATTGTATGAGATGATCATGTTTTGTACCCGAGTTATCGGCAACTGGCAGGAGCCATATGGTTGTCGCTTTATTGTATGAAATGCAAACGCCCTGTAATTTCTTTACTTTATCACTAAGCGGTAGCGATAGTCGTAGAAGCAATAGATGGTGAAACGACAACGATGCTATGTTGGAGATGAAGGTGTCGCGCCGGTGATGATGGTGATCACAACGGTCCTTCGGAGATGGAGATCACAAGCACAAGATGATGATGGCCATATCATATCACTTATATTGATTGCATGTGATGTTTATCCTTTATGCATCTTATTTTTGCTTTGATTGATGGTAGCATTATAAGATGATCTCTCACTAATTATCAAGAAGTGTTCTCCCTGAGTATGCACCGTTTCGAAAGTTCTTCGTGCTGAGACACCACGTGATGATTGGGTGTGATAGGATCTACGTTCAAATACAGCGGGTGCAAAACAGTTGCAAACGCGGAATACTCAGGTTAAACTTGACGAGCCTAGCATATACAGGTATGGCCTCGGAACACGGAGACCGAAAGGTCGAGCATGAATCATATAGTAGATATGATCAACATAGTGGTGTTCACCATTGAAAACTCCTCCATCTCATGTGATGATCGAACATGGTTTAGTTGATTTGGATCACGTGATCACTTAGATGACTAGAGAGATGTTTGTCTAAGTGGGAGTTCTTAAGTAATATGATTAATTGAACTTAAATTTATCATGAACTTAGTCCCGGTAGTATTTTGCAAATTATGTTGTAGATCAATAGCTCGCGTTGTTGCTTTCATATGTTTATTTTGATATGTTCCTAAAGAAAATTGTGTTGAAAGATGTTAGTAGCAATGATGCAGATTGGATCCGTGATCTGAAGTTTATCCTCATTGCTACACAGAAGAATTATGTCCTTAATGCACCGCTAGGTGACAGACCTATTGCAGGGGCAGATGCAGACGTTATGAACGTTTGGCTAGCTCAATATGATAACTACTTGATAGTTTAGTGCACCATGCCTAACGGCTTAGACTCGGGACTTCAAAGACGTTTTGAACGTCATGGACCATATGAGATGTTCCAGGAATTGAAGTTAATATTTCATGCAAATACCCGAGTTGAGAGATATGAAGTCTCCAACAAGTTCTATAGCTAAAAGATGGAGGAGAATCGCTCAACTAGTGAGCATGTGCTCAGATTGTCTGGGTACTACAATCGCTTAAATCAAGTGGGAGTTAATCTTCCAGATAAGATAGTGATTGACAGAGTTCTCTAG
Source organism: Triticum aestivum (assembly GCF_018294505.1). Taxonomy (NCBI): domain Eukaryota; kingdom Viridiplantae; phylum Streptophyta; class Magnoliopsida; order Poales; family Poaceae; genus Triticum; species Triticum aestivum. The sequence continues at coordinate 807,811,519 of NC_057798.1, forward strand.
TCACCATTACCAAGTTAGTAGAACTTCATGATGAACTATAGTATGCAAGGGATGACAAAAACGATTCCCGGGCTCTTCGTGATGTTGAAATTGACGAAGGTAGAAATCAAGAAAGAGCATCAAGTGTTGATGATTGGCAAGACCACTAGTTTCAAGAGAATGGCAAAGGGAAAGAAAGGGAACTTCAAGTAGAATGACAAGCAAGTTGTCACTCCTGCGAAGAAGCCCAAAGCTAGACCAAAGCTTGAAACTAAGTGCTTACATTGCAAAGGAAATGGTCACTGGAAGCGGAAATGCCCTGAATATTTGGTGGATAAGAAGGATGGCAAATTGAACAAGGGTATATTTGATATACAGGTTATTAATGTATGCCTTACTAGTGTTTATAGTAGCCCCTGAGTATTTGATACTTGTTTGGTTGCTAATATTAGTAACTCGAAACAGGACTTACAGATTAAACAGAGACTAGTTGAAGGGGAAGTGACGATGAGTGTTGGAAGTAGTTCCAAGATTGATATGATCATCATCACACACTCCCTATGTTTTCGAGATTAGTGCTAAACCTAAATAAATGTTATTTGGTGTTTGCGTTGAGCATAAATATGATAATATCATGTTTATTGCGATACGATTATTCATCTAAGATAGAGAATAAATTGTTATTCTGTTTACATGAATAAAACCTTCTATGGTCATACACCCAATGGTGATGGTTTATTGAATCTTGATCATAGTGATACACATATTCATAATGTTGATGCCAAAAGATACAAAGTTAATAATGATAGTGCAACTTATTTGTGGCACTGCCGTTTAGGTCATATCGGTGTAAAGCGCATGAAGAAACTCCATAAAGATGGATTTTCCGAATCACTTGGTTATGAATCATTTGATGCTTGTGAACTGTGCCTTTTGGGCAAGATGACTAAAACTCCGTTCTCCGGAACAATGGAACGAGCTACTAACTTGTTGGAAATAATACATACCGATGTATGCGGTCCAATGAGTGTTGATGCTCGTGGCGGGTATCGTTATTTTCTGACCTTCACAGATGATTTGAGCAGATATGCGTATATCTACTTAATGAAGCACAAGTCTGAAACTTTTGAAAAGTTCAAAGAATTCCAGAGTGAAGTGGAGAATCATCGTAACAAGAAAATAAAGATTCTACAATCCGATCGTAGAGAAGAGTATTTGAGTTACGAGTATGGCCTTCATTTTAAACAATGTGGAACGGTTTCATAGCTCACGCCACATGGAACACCACAACGTAATGGTGTGTCCGAACGTCGTAACCGCACTTTATTGGATATGATGCGACCTATGATGTATCTTGCCGATTTACCACTATGTTTTGGGGTTATGCATTAGAGATAGCTGCATTCACTTAAATAGGGCACCATCTAAATCCGTTGAGACGACACCGTATGAACTATGGATTAGCAGTAAACCTAAGCTGTCGTTTCTTAAAGTTTGGAGTTACGATGCTTATGTGAAAAAGGTTTCAACCTAATAAGCTCGAACCCAAATCGGAGAAGTGCGTCTTCATAGAATACCCAAAGGAAACTGTTGGGTATACCTTCTATCACAGATCCGAAGGCAAGATATTCGTTGCTAAAAATGGATCCTTTCTAGAGAAGGAGTTTCTCTCGAAAGAAGTGAGTGGGAGAAAAGTAGAACTTGATGAGGTAACTGTACCTTCTCCCGAATTGGAAAATTGTTCATCACTAAAATCAGTTCCAGTGATTTCTACACCAATTAGTGAGGAAGCTAATGATGATGATCATGAAACTTCAGATCAAGTTACTACAGAACCTCGTAGGTCTTCCAGAGTACGGTCCGCACCAGAGTGGTACGGTAATCCTATTCTGGAAGTCATGTTACTAGACCATGATGAACCTACGAACTATGAGGAAGCAATGATGAGCCCAGATTCCGTGAAATGGCTTGAGGCCATGAAATCTGAGATGGGATCCATGTATGAGAACAAAGTGTGGACTTTGGTGGAGTTGCCCGATGATCGGCAAGCCATATTGTATAAATGGATCTTCAAGAGGAAGACAGACGCCGATAGTAGTGTTACTATCTACAAAGCTCGACTTGTCGCAAAAAAGGTTTTCGACAAGTTGAAGGTGTTGACTAAAATGAGATTTTCTCAACTGTAGTGATGCTTAAGTCTGTCCGAATCATGTTAGCAATTGCCACATTTTATGAAATCTGGCAAATGGATGTCAAAACTGCATTCCTTAATGGTTTTCTTAAAGAAGAGTTGTATATGATGCAAGCAGAAGGTTTTGTCAATCCTAAAGGTGCTAACAAAATGTGCAAGCTCCAGAGATCCATCTATGGACTGGTGCAAGCATCTCAGAGTTGGAATATACACTTGGATAAGTTGATCAAATCATATACTTTTATACAGACTTGCGGTGAAGCCTGTATTTACAATAAAGTGAGTGGGAGCACTGTCGCCTTTCTGATAAATATATGTGAGTAACATATTGTTGATCAGAAATGATGTCGAATTTTTCTGGAAAGCATAAAGGAGTATTTGAAAGGAGTTCTTTAAAAGAGAGACCTCAGTAAAGCTACTTACATATTGAGCATCAAGATCTATTGAGATAGATCAAGACGCTTGATAAGTTTTTCAATAAGTACATACCTTGTCAAGATTTTGAAGTAGTTCAAAATGGAACAGTCAAAGAAAGAGTTCTTGCCTGTGTTGCAAAGGTGTGAAATTGAGTAAGACTCAAATCCCGACCACGGAAGAAAATAGAAAAGAGAATGAAAGTCATTCCCTATGCCTCAGTCATAGGTTCTATAAAGTATGCTATGCTATGTATCAGACCTATTGTATACCTTGCTCTGAATTTGGCAAGGAAGTACAATAGTGATCTAGGAGTAGATCACTAGACATTGGTCAAGAATATCCTTAGTGAGGACTAAGGAAATATTTCTCGATTATGGAGGTGATAAAAGAGCCTGTCGTAAAGAGTTACATCGGTGCAAGCTTTTACACCGATCCAGATGACTCTAAGTCTCAATCTGGATACATATTGAAAGTGGGAGCAATTAGCTAGAGTAGCTCCGTGCACAACATTGTAGACATAGAATATTTGTAAAATACATACGACTCTGAATGTGACAGACCCGTTGACTAAGCTTCTCTCATGAGCAAAATATGATCACAACTTAGTACTCTTTGGGTGTTAATCACATAGCGATGTGAACTAGATTATTGACTCTAGTAAAACCTTTGGGTGTTGTCACATGACGATGTGAACTATGGGTGTTAATCATATACAGATATGAATATTGATGTTAAATCACATAGCAATGTGAACTAGATTATTGACTCTAGTGCAAGTGGGAGACTGAAGGAAATATGCCCTAGAGGCAATAATAAAGTTATTTTTTGTTTCCTTATTTCATGATAAATGTTTATTATTCATGCTAGATTTGTATTAACCGGAAACATAATACATGTGTGAATACACAGACAAACATAGTGTCACTAGTATGCCTCTACTTGACTAGCTTGTTGATCAAAGATGGTTGTGTTTCCTAGCCATAGACATGAGTTGCCATTTGATTAACGGTATCACATCATTAGAAGAATTATGTGATTGACTTGACCCATTCCGTTAGCTTAGCACTTGATCTTTTAGTATGTTGCTATTGCTTTCTTCATGACTTATACATGTTCCTATGACTATGAGATTATGCAACTCCCGTTTACCGGAGGAACACTTTGTGTGCTACCAAACGTCACAACGTAACTGGGTGATTATAAAGGAGCTCTACAGGTGTCTCCATAGGTACATGTTGAGTTGGCGTATTTCGAGATTAGGATTTGTCACTCCGATTGTCGGAGAGGTATCTCTAGGCCCTCTCGGTAATGCACATCACTATAAGCCTTGCAAGCAATGTGGCTAATGAGTTAGTTGCGGGATGATGCATTACGTAACGAGTAAAGGGACTTGCCGGTAACGAGATTGAACTAGGTATTGAGATACCGACGATCGAATCTCGGGCAAGTAACATACCGATGACAAAGGGAACAACGTATGTTGTTATGCGGTTTGATCGATAAAGATCTTCGTAGAATATGTAAGAGCCAATATGAGCTTCCAGGTTCCGCTATTGGTTATTGACCGGAAACGTGTCTCGGTCATGTCTACATAGTTCTCGAACCCGTAGGGTCCGCACGCTTAAGGTTTCGATGACAGTTATATTATGAGTTTATGAGTTTTGATGTACCGAAGGTTGTTCGGAGTCCCGGATGTGATCACGGACATGACGAGGAGTCTCGAAATGGTCGATACATGAAGATTGATATATTGGAAGCCTATATTTGGATGTCGAAAGTGTTTCGGGTGAAATCGGGATTATACAGGAGTACCTGGGGGTTACCGGAACCCCCCGGGGGGCTTAATGGGCCTAGTGGGCCTTAGTGGAAATAGAGGGCAGCAAGGGGAGTGTGGGGCGCCCCCCCCAAGGCCCAAACCGAATTGGTTTAGGGCAAGGGGGCCAGCCCACCTCTTTCCTTCTCCTCCTCTCCCTTTCCTTCCCCCTCTTCTACTCCTACTAGGAAATAGGAGGAGTCCTACTCCTAGTGGGAGTAGGACTCCCCCTTGGCGCGCCTCTACCTGGCCGGCCGCCTCCTCCCCTTGCTCCTTTATATACGGGGGCAGGGGGGCACCCCATAGACATAATAATTGATCTCTTGATCGCTTAGCCGTGTGCGGTGCCCCCTCCACCATAGTTCTCCTCGATAATATTGTAGTGGTGCTTAGGCGAAGCCCTGCGACGGTAGAACATCAAGATCGTCACCACACCATCGTGCTGACAGAACTCTCCCTCGACACTCTGCTGGATCGGAGTACGGGGGACGTCATCGAGCTGAACATGTGCAAGAACTCGGAGGTGCCGTAGTTTCGGTGCATGATCGGTCGGGCCGTGAAGACGTACGACTACATCAACCGCGTTGTGCTAACGCTTCCGCTTTCGGTCTACGAGGGTACGTGGACACACTCTCCCCTCTCGTTGCTATGCATCACCATGATTTTGCGTGTGCGTAGGAAATTTTTGAAATTACTACGTTCCCCAACATCATGATGGGCCACTAAATTATGCATAAACTGAGTGAACTTCTCGGCATATTCAGTCACTGAACTACTCTACTGTAGATGGTTGAATTGTCACAAGAGAGACTGGAATTCCTCTCTCTCAAACTGTACACAAACTGCCTCTGCAAATTCACCCGAATCTGTATAGATCAGGTACGCCTTGGTGGACTGTAACCAAGACAGTGCCCCATCGATGAAATACATCGCGGCGCAACTCACCCAAGTGTCAGGACTAAGTGTGCAGACTCTGAAATACGCTCACATTTCAGACGCCAAGCTCGTGGACCATCGCCATCGAACAGAGGAAAATCAAAACGTGGGGGAGGAGGAAATCGGCTGAATCCGAACTGACGTTCTCCCATAAACGAACTCTCTACAGCAAAAGGATGGGAATCGGCCATACCCGTGACTGGAGGTGCCCGCGGGGTCCGTTCCCCCGGCGACATCCCCCGGTGATCTTGAGTCCAGCCGTGGCTAGCGGGCCCGTGGCCATCGCCACTGAGAGGCAAAAGGCGCTCGCTGGGTTGAGGAAGACGCGCGTCCGCGATCGGGGAAGGCTTGAGCGGCAGTGCTGTCGACGGAAGGACTGGAGGTAGATCCGTGAGGCGAATCGGATGCACCAGCTCCGTAGCCGCCGCTGGTGCCGGATCAAGCACCGGCGCGGTTTCTGGCCGCACCTCCTTGAGCAGCTGTCGCAGCTCGCCCACCTCCAAACGCAGGTCCTCCACTGAGCGCTCGACGGCCGGTCGCCACCCCTGGAGCTCGAGGACGATCGGGTGGATCTCGCCGATCTGGGACGACATGGCGCTGATCGCCGCCGTCAGATCAGCCAGGGCCTTGTTGGTCTCCTCCATGGTTGTGTTCTTGCCACGAAGGGTTTGGATGATCGAAGGGAATCAACCGGCCAGGGTTGAGGTGGTAGGTGGAAAGGCTGCTGATACCAAATGTTATGATCCCACTTGATAGCTTGGCACAATCACAGTTGAATTACAGAGGAATTGGAGGAATTTGTCTAGGGTTCATGGGATACAAGGAGAAAGGGGATCGCGAGTGAAAGCCGTCGCCGCCAGTGTCTTCTCTCTTCCTGCCTCTTCCTGGTGCCTCGCTAGCTTAAGTAGCTAGGTCGTTCATTCTAGGCCTCCATATCACTTGCTGGGCTTGCGGGCTTGTTCATTCTTCTCTTGGGCTTGATCGCTGGTGTGGGTTGGTACGGTAGTGGCCGTAGGCTAGGCCGTAACAGAGGATGTGGTTCCTTGCCAGCCACGCCATTGATCTCCTCCAGCGCCGCCTTGGTGGGGCTGCCGCCGGCCACCGCTGCTTGCCATCCCGTACGCAGCACCCTACTTTCTACTCCTCCTCTGGCATGGCCACTTCGCCTCCCCACCTACTCTTCTCCCGTCATCCCCATCCGCATCCACAACCCCATCGGGTCCTCTCTCTGCCGCTTCCTGTCGACATTGGTAAGCTGTCGTCGGTGGGCCGTTCTACCTCGGCCGTCAAACGCTACTTATTAGCTCGCCTCACCTCTATTGTCGCTGCTGTAGAGGTGCACGCCACCTGTTCGACCGCGGTCCGCTCTGCTCTTCTCCAACCTCGACACCGGTGGGTGCCACGCCCGAGCTGAGTCAGTAGCAGGTGTTGCTCTTGCGCTGCATCGCGCTGACTGCCCTCCTTCCGATTTGGGATCTGCTCCACCTCCGCGGCGCCCAACATCCTCGGTTCTGGAAGCTGTCGACCAAGTGCCCTCAGGGTGTTCGACCCAAGGTTTGTTGTCCTCCACACGGGACAATCCGCTTCCTGGTGGTGAATCGGGCCTTAAGCCGGTTCTCTATGGCCGGCTGATCCGGCTGGATTGTCCACGTCCATCCTTGGCAGCCTAGCGGCGCAACTTTGGCTGCCGTTTCATGTCCGTGTGAGCTCCGGCAATGCTGTGCCGCGAGCTGCTTCCCCGGATCGCCGCTTTGTCGGGGGACGCGCTGCTTCGGTTTGCCCTTCAACATTTCTCACCTGGACCGAGGCGGTTTCGACAACCTCTGTTTGTGTTCCCCGCCTCCGTTTATATTCAGGTTCAAGAAAATGGACTCAGTTCATTTGGCTTACTATAATAGGCTGGTTTACCCACACTATTTTTAACCTTTGACATGGGAAATAGGTAGGGATGCAGGCGGGCATCCCGCATAGTCCCGCAAAATCATTCAGCTAGTACAAAATAAACTAATTCTGTCAAACAAAAGCTACAATTAATTTTACTCATTTTGAATATACGAAGCGGGACGGATCCAGGCGCTGCTTTGCATCCCTGGAAATAGGTAACATAGCATTTGAAATCCCCCCTGCAAACAAGAACTAAGCTCAAAAGAAACCAAGTGGTGTTGCAGCTGGCGATATGGTTATAGTAGTCTTCAGCAGGCAGTGCCCACCTGTAAAATCACGCATTGCGAAACGTAAGGAATCATGCATGGTTTGAATAAAGAAATGTATTCTCTCAAATAAAAAGCTAAAGAAATCTGTAGCTTGCTCTGTGTGCCCTTGCACTACTTCTCTTCATCCTGCACCTTTTAGCTACAGGACCAAATGGCTGATGCCTACTTCTATCATCCATACGGTTATCTGTGCCTTGCTCTTATCCAACTATTCATGCACGATCCATTCAATTGAACCGTGAGCTTAACCTTCTTTTCGTGTGTGCAAGTTTAACGTCTTTACAGGAGGTCTCGGAATCCTGGACATGTCACGCTTCAGCAGAGCGCTCAGATTGCGCTGGCTTTGGCTGTCCTGGACATGCCCGAACAGGCCGTGGATTGGCATGCAGCTGCCATGCGACGACGGAGATAGGGCCCTCTTCTCGGCCTCGACAATGGTGACTCTCGGCGACGGAGCAACGGCCACCTTTTGGCATTGCTCCTGGACAGGATCGGGCAACCTCAAGACTGCCTTTCCATCACTGTTTAAGCACTCAAGAAGGAAGAACAGATCGGTCAGGGAGGCGCTAAATAACAGCACCTGGCTCCAGGACCTTGCCCATGGAAACACACAGCCTATATGGGAAGAAGCAATCAGATTGCAGAGATGGATTCAGTCCAGGAGCATTCAACTTGATGATCAACAACCTGACACAATCAGATGGAAGCATGAGGCATCAGGCAAATACTCAGCTAGCTCGGCATACAGAGCGCAGTTCCAGGGCCTGATCAAGTCTGAACTCAGAGACATCGTTTGGAACTCTTGGGCACCGGCACGTCTGAAGATGTTCATTTGGCTGCTGCTCAAGAACAGGCTCTGGTGCAATGATCATTTACAGCGAAGGGGATGGCCAAATGGATATTTTTGCCAGATGTGCTTTAGAAACCTTAGACCTCGCATGACCTCTTCTGGCACTGCCCGATCTCTAGAGCGGTCTGGACAAAGGCTGCGGAGGGTCGTGGTTGCTGCTCTCTGCACCCATCAACATGGCAAAACCAGAGCAAGCCAATGGAGATCATCAGACTGATGACAAACGGAGAATCAGCACAGTACAAGAAGGCCCTCAAGACGATGCTCATACTGATCCTCTCTGAGCTGTGGAAAGAGAGAAACGATTGCACTTTTGGAATGAAGGTGGCCAAGCCAGATGACATACTAGGAGTTGTCAGAAGAACTTTTGAGCTTTGGCGACAAGCAGGAGCAACCTTTCTGGAGCACCCTTTCTGGGAACCTCCATGAGATAGCTAGTTTCTTTTTGAATGCTGATCACAGGTTTTGTGACCTGTCGACAGCCCTTTTCTCTTTCTTTTCATTATATCCTTGATCTTATGATTATCTCATCTTTTGTATTCCCACATGCTCCCTGCTATCAATCAATACAAGCCAGCCAGCAGCTGGATCTTTCAAAAAAACAGGGGTGTGGTTAGAGCATCTCCACTCGCGCCCCCAACATGCCCCTCAGGGCTCTTTTTTTAGCGTCGGCGCCGTAAAATCGGCCCAGTTGCGCCCCCTGGACCTTGATTGTCGCCGGTTTGGGCTGAAACAACGGCCGGCGAACCCGAGCCGAACCCAAGCCCTCGGGGGCCACCTGCGGGCATCGGCCGAAGCGAAAAGGCGCGTGGGTCCACTCTGTCGGTGAGAGGCGGCCCTTTTCCCGCCGTTCCCCGGCTTTCCCCCTCCTGCCCCTCTTCTCCCTCCATTCTCCTCCCTTTCCCCACCATCCGGCCGCCATCCCGCCATGCCGCCGAAGAAATATTCGGCCCCTCGCGCCGCTGCTGTGGCCGATGCCACACTGCCAAAGCAGAGGAAGCCAGGGGCGCTGCCGGCCAAACCGCCGGGCATGACGAACGCCGACTGGAGGGCAGAGGTTCTGCGCCGGGAGGCTGTCACCACCAACCGGCAGAACATGCTCAACGCTAAGAGCGCCCGAGACGCGGCTGTGTTGGCGGCGGTGGCTGCGGCGGAGTAGGGAGAGGCGTCTCGCGCAGGGATGATGCACGCACCCGGCGGCCCGCAAAGTTGCATGGAGCGTCGAGTCGCTATCTAGCTTCTCGACGTCGCCATAGCCCTGGGGGTGCACTCCCTCGCCTGGCTATGCCGGAGGCGACGCGCACGGTGGATTCAACCCCAACATCACCTTTCTACATGGCCAACGCATGCCTCGCCCGCATTCGTCGGCGTCCAGTACCCCCCGTACACCTACTCGCCGCCGGTTTACGCTGCATCGCCGACACCTCCTCTATGCCGTGGCGCTCTGCTCTTCTCCTAAGCCTCGTCGTCACATTTCAGCAACCCGACGTGACCGAGGCCGACATGGACGACATCATCACGAGTGGCTCGGCCGTTGCCGCCGATTCCCCTGGGTTCCAGGTGCAAAATAATACAACAGACCTTGCCGACGAGATGGACGATGAGCTCGACTACGACGAGGAGGAGGAGGTGGAGGAAGAAGAGGAGGAAGAGCCGGCGCCTGTTCCGGCGAGCAAAGGGAAAAAGAAGAAGCGGCGGCGGGAGGGGGGGTCAGGACTGGCGAACCGCGCGTCAAGTGGACGTCCAAAGAAGACGAGTGCCTCGCCGAAGCATGGAAGACCGTCTGCCTCGACCCGATCACAAGCACGAACCAGAGCGCCAACACGTACTGGAGCGCATCAAGTCCAAGTTCGATGAGCGTAAGTTGGTCGACCTCTACTTCGCCACCATCCACATGCAGCGCGGCTCGAAGGCCATGGCGAAACATTGGACGCTCATCCAAATGGCTTGCAACAAATGGCATGGGATCGTCGAGGAGGTCGCGGCTCGCCCGGAAAGCGGCGCCAATGTTGAAGGCCAGGTATGCACAGACGCTGGCCCTCGCTCCTTTTCGCCGTGTGCGTCGCCGACTCTTGTTTTTAGGCGCAGATGGTTTGGATGTTGGCCATGTACCGCCAATATAGCAGCACTGACCAAGAGTTCAAGTACCTCCACGTGTTCTCTCGGATCAAGAAGTGTGAGAAGTAGGCGGACGTCCGTCGCATCCTCGCCAAGGCGAAGGAGACGTACAAGACCAACGCGCCCACGCCGGGCGCGGCGGATGGGCACCCTGACGGCAACAAACGAGCCAGGGCGGCCAAGGACGCCGCACTGGCTACCGAGCGGCTGCACGCGTCCATCGAGCAGTGCATCACCGACGCCAAGAGCCACGCCGCCCATAGGAAAGAGAACTAAGGCGGGGTGGTCGGCGTTGATGATGAATAGCGCCGTCAAGCTCGACCTACTCTGGACCAACGTCGCCGCGAAGAAGTGGAACACCGACCTGACATTCCTGATGGGGGCGGACATGTCGACGATGTACGAGCAGGTCAAGGCGTGGTACTTGGCAGAGCGCAGCCTCATCTTGAACCAGATGCCGTCAACGACCGCGCCAACTCCCACACCGACCCCTACGCCGCCGCCAAGCCCGGGCGATGATGCCTCCATGACGCCTAGCACAGAAGCCTCGCCGACACAGCCCAGCCCACGCACGCCGACTACAGCCAGCCCGACGCCGAAGGACAATGTCGCCGTTTGAATTCAAAGAAAACAACGCGGAATGGGTAAACACGGGGAACCCAACCTCTGCCCGGGCATTCGAGAGCAAGTGCAGGAGGCCATTGCATCCAAGGATGAATCCGCCCTGGATGACCTTCAACTCTGTGCTAGCTGCTCTCCTCATGGTAAGCGCATTCACTATTAATAGTCCAAACATAACTTGCAAATTTATTTAATCCCATTGTTGCACCCCATTTTTTAAACATGTAGTCTGTCAGGCAGTAATAGGAGTGGATTTATTTTCTTGCTCCGCTCGAGTGGATTTGTAGAAGGATGGAGGTGGCACTGTCGGAAGACTTCCGGGCGCCGCGCCCGCGCGCCGCGCCCGCGGCTCCGCCCGCCGGCGACCCCGCCACCCGGCGCCGGCCGCCCGCCGCCGCGGCCCCGCTCCGCCCCGTGCCGGCGAGCGCCTCCCTCCGCGTCGCCCGGCCTCGCCGCCGCGTGCCATGGCCGCGCCTCGCGCCCGCTGCCCGTCGCCGCCAACCCCGCCGCCAGGGCGCGCCGCCGCCCAGTGCCGCCTCGGCCCTCCGCCCTCGCCGCCAGTCACCGGATCCGGCAGCCCCGCCCCGGATCTGTCCCTTCTCCGGCCATTCCGACGAACTCCGGCAAGCATCTCCGTCGCTGCCTCAAAATCCGCGCCACCGTTGATTTTTCCCCCGAGGTCCAAATCTGCTAAGTCCCGTATATTCATACATTATCATGTCATGTTCATCATGCTGTATCTCTGCATCCATAGCTCCGTTTCGTGCGTGTAATATGTCAAATTGTTCGTCTCGACGAGTAATTCATTTCATTCCATTGCATCATGTTCATTTGAGCTCATCTTGATGCCTGGATGATCATTGTAAGAGTGCTATGTGATGTTAATCTGCTGAAACTGTTATAACTTGCTCATTTGTCATTTTTGCCATGGTTGATGTGTGCATCATATGAGGTTGATGTCTACATGTGTTTTGATATATGATATGCCATCTTTCCAGGGGCGCCATCCATGTATTTTTGTGAGTTGTGTGTTGAGTGCATCAAGCTTGCTAAGTAGGGTACTTGCTGTTGCTGCTTTGCTAGACAGATTCTGTTATATTTTGTTGCTATGTAAACATGCTTCTACTAGATATTTCGTGCATTATTCTGGAGATGTTCACTAAGGATGTTTTGTTATACATGTCTTGATCTATCCATTAATGCCCGTGGTTGCATTTATATCCTGCTGTAGCTTGTTGTAATCTTGCTCCAAAGTTGCTAAATAATATTGCTGCCAGCCTGTTAACATGAAGTTCAGTTGTTACCATGTGTTTTGCTAGTGATCCATGCACCCCATGAACTTGATCTTGCCATGCTTAGCTTCACTAACATGTCTTCTTACTGTTGGTTGCCTTTCCATGCCATGTATTGCTCTGTGGTGAGTGGTTCAAGCTCACCAACATGCCTACTTATTGTTGTTCCTGCCATGTATGAATCTGTAATATAACTTGCCATGTTTACATGGGTGTCATCCTATCTTCGGTTCCTTTTTGTCTCATGATCAGTAATAGTCTTTTGTTCTATGTAATTAGTAGATTCATGCCATATCTTTGTTTGCCATGTTAAGTTCCTGTAGCATGTTGTTCGATAGCTCGAACATTGCAACCTGATGTTATTTTTGCAAAGTCTGAAACTGTTATTATTTGCAATCTTACCATGTCATTTTGAGCATGATATAGTGATTTATGGAGTTAGCTCAGTGTTCATGTTTTGTTATGCTTTACCTTTACTTCATGCCCATGCATTTTGTTATTTCGTTGGGATGCTGTAGCATATTGTTTTGGTGCTTGCAATATGCCTAGTTACTGTTTTGGACAGATTGTTGCTATGACTTGTATAGAGTGTATGTGTTGAACCGTTGCTCCGTTTTGAGTGTGCTCTATATGAAACTTGCTTGATTTTGAATGTAGCTTCGTATTACCATGTTGCATCCTTGTTTTGGTGTCTTTGCTTGATGTTTGGGTGCATTTGGCATCAATGTCATGTTTAACTTGTTTTGCTCATATCTTCTAGGCCGTAACTCCGAATCTAATGAACTTTATATGTAACTTGACTAGAATTTCGTGTAGTTCATTTTGATGCATCTTAACTTGCTGTTTAACAACTTGATCATAAGGTTTATTCAGATCTGGACCAATTTCGAAATATGCATATGAGGACTTACCGGAATTGTTATATGTTGTTTCCGGCCTCATTTAAACTTGCCTTGATGTGTTTTTCTTGTTTGCATCATCTATTGCCATGAGTAGCTTCATGTAGCTTTGTCATGCATCATGCTTGTTGTGCATCATGTCTTGTCTATGTGGGGTGTGTTTACTATGTTGTGTGCTTCTTCTCGATAGTTCTCGTTTCGTTGCGATCGTGAGGATTCATTCGTCTACGCTTGGTTCGTCTTCGTGGCTTCATCTTATTCATGGGCTCGTTCTTCTTCCTTGCGGGATTTCAGGCAAGATGACCGCTACCCAGGATCTCACTACTATCATTGCTATGCTAGTTGCTTCGTTCTATCGCTATGCTGCGTTACCTATCATTTGCTCTTCAAGCCTCCCAAATTGCCATGAACCTCTAACCTTTGACACCCTTCCTAGCGAACCATTGCTTGGCTATGTTACCGCTTTGCTCAGCCCCTCTTATAGCGTTGCTAGTTGCAGGCGAAGATGAAGATTGCTCCATGGTGGACAGAGTTATGTTGGGATATCACAATATCTCTTATATTTATTAATGCATCTATATATTTGGTAAAGGGTGGAAGGCTCGGCCTTATGCCTGGTGTTTTGTTCCACTCTTGCCGCCCTAGTTTCCGTCATACCGGTATTATGTTCCCGGATTTTGCGTTTCTTACGCGGTCGGGTGATTTATGGGACCCCCGTGACAGTTCGCTTTGAATAAAACTCCTCCAGCAAGGCCCAACCTTGGTTTTACCATTTGCCTCACCACCACCTACATTTCCCTTGGGAGTAATTAACTCAAGGGGCATCTTTATTTTAGCCCCCCCGGGCCAATGCTTGTCTAAGTGTTGGTCCAAACCAAGCGATGTCCGGCGCCCCCTGGGCAACCAGGTTCTATGCCAACCCGACGTCTGGCTTATCCGGTGTGCCCTGAGAACGAGATATGTTCAGCTCCTATCGGGATTTGTAGGCACAACGGGAGGTCTTGCTGGTCTTGTTTTACCATTGTCGAAATGTCTTGTAAACCGGGATTCCGAGACTGATCGGGTCTTCCTGGGAGAAGGTATATCCTTCGTTGATCGCGAGAGCTTATCATGGGCTAAGTTGGGACACCCTTGCAGGGTTATAAACTTTCGAGAGCCATGCCCGCGGTTATGTGGCAGATGAGAATTTGTTAATGTCCGGTTGTACATAACTTGACACCAGATCCGAATTAAAACGCATCAACCGCGTGTGTGGCCGTGATGGTCTCTTCTCGGCGGAGTCCGGGAAGTGAACACGGTCTTTGGGTTATGTTTGACGTAAATAGGAGTTCAGGATCACCTCTTGATCATTACTAGTTGACGACCGTTCCGCTTGTTCTCTTCTCGCTCTTATTTGCGTTGGTTAGCCACCATATTTGCTTAGTCGCTGCTGCAACCTCACCACTTTACCCCTTCCTTTCCCATTAACCTTTGCTAGTCTTGATACCCATGGTAATGGGATTGCTGAGTCCTCGTGGCTCACAGATTACTACAACAACAGTTGCAGGTACAGGTTATGCGATGATCATGACGCGAGAGCGATGTTTGCTTGTTTTGGAGTTCTTTTTCTACTCCTTCTTAGATCAGGGGATAGGTTCCAGGTCGGCAGCCTGGGCTAGCAGGATGGATATTGTTTGAGTTTCTGTTTATGATTCATCCGTAGTTGGATGTTGTTCTTGTATGTTGTATTGTTATATTCATGTGACATTGTATGTAATGGATGTATCCCCACTATTATGTAATGTTGATGTAATGATATCCACCTTGCAAAAGCGTTTCAATATGCGGGTCTATCCTCGGTGGGACCTTCGAGTTCCTTTTGAAGGGCCTTCTCCCTGCTGCCCATCGCCGGCCTGTCGGGGTTATACCAAGTCAGCATCCCACTGGGCACCACGGTGGCGTCCCGGTGTCGGTCATGCTGCTTGCACGGCATGGCAGGACCACTTCCTCATCGTCCTGGCCCAGGAGATCCTCAAGGCACTCCGAGCCGTGGTCCCAGTAGCCTAATTCTGTCGTATCTCTCTGAATGCTTCAGTATAGGAGGTAGTATAGGAGGTTGTATGTTTCTGTCTGAAGATATGCAATATACAGCGTGAAGAGCAGAGCAGAGCTGGCAGACTGTGTGTGTGAAGTACAAACAGATTTTGACGATGCCACCAACAAATTCAGACCGGTGGTTAAAACAAACAGAAATACTTCACACAACACAACAACGCCTGCTAATGCTATGCACTTCCGAATAATCGCAAGCCATGCACAACCGTGTTAATTAACAAAGAAAATATGAGTGCCTCCTTCAATTAATAAATGATAAATATCAAGCACATCCATGTCTACAAGCCACAGGGCAGGGATAAACAAGTGGCTAACAGTAGCTGCATAAAAAGACCATGATAAATGCTGCCACGTAAGCAAACCATCTCATAGAGGCTAGTTAAGCAAAAAGGAACCTTTTCTCTGCTCCCAACTCTGAACTTCTACCGCCTTCTCTTTGAAACCCTCCTAGTTTTGGTGATCTGCTTCAAAACACGAAAGCCTGCACCACCATGTGCCGAGAACCAATGCATACGGTATTCCGTCATACCTGGCTCACGTATGAAATAATCAATTGCCTTTGTTTGTATTTCCTCCTCCTTTTGTTGTAAGCTACTCCCGTCCGAGAATAATGATTCATGAGGTGCAAAGAAAACTTCCATCTGTAGAGGTGGCCAGGCCTTTATGGCGTTTATACTCACTTCATCAGTTGAGCTCCACGAGCAGTACTCAGAAGCTGAAAAACTGCAGCGAAAAACAACTGAAATAACTTCTTGTGGAAATCTGCCTGTTAACTCCGATGAGATGATATTGCTAGCACAAGGCTTGTTTAGCCCATTAGCTATGCAACAAAATGGATCTGGACTCCAATGTGTAGTCACTTTAGCCATGTCTTCGAACCATATTGAATCGAAATATGAAACGTCTTGTGTAGGTAATTGGGTGAGTTCCCCCAGTTGCATCTTCAACCAAAGACTTGAATTGTGGTCCAAGTGACCGCAAACATTTTGCGGTAATTCCAACTATGTTTGTGCTTTCATATAATCTTATAATCAGTTGCATGTAACAATTTTTAAGTGGCGCCTTGTGATCTTTGTAATCAAACCCTAGCAATGCGAGTCTGCCATACTCTTCCACAAAAGCCGTCCATATACCAAGTGAGAAAGCCTTGCTTCCTTGCACTTTGCGATAGGAGAGACTCTTGCCTTCAAGAAGATGCCTCATCGAAGAAGTGAGAAACCTGTAGTGAGAAAGTGAAGATCCAGACTCCACGTCTCTGACAAACCTTTCGGCTTCCTCGACAAACCGCTCAAATCTTCCAACCACAGAGCTGCTCAACACATCTTGACTTGGGACAATGAAAGATGGCAACACAGCGTGCATAATCTTTCTACGTAAAGAGGGTACCACTTGCTGATGATCCCTCACCTTGCTGAGCAGATCATCGCACTCCTTGAAGACATCCTTTAGTTTCTTCCTCAGGCGAAGCAACGGCATGATGGTAATGGGCATCATCTTGGTCCTCTCGAGCCCAACATGCAGCTTTATGTGCGCCATCTCCAGCCTCTCCATGAGTTCCTCCTGGGATGCCTTTCCGCTGCGGCTGCTGAACAGGAAGGAGACGGCTCCACTCACAGCCTCCTGCACAACTGCTGATGCTACCATTTCCCCCATATTGTTTCTTTTCCCTGCTAAGAAATAGAACCGGGAAATATCAATGAGATTGGCTGATCAATGAACCCATGAATCATAAATTCATAATAGATGGGTAGAGAGTGAGAGAGAAAGATCACCTTCTCTTATCGTTGTCGATTTCACCCTTGGATCCGTTCTTGGGTAGCAAAATTAAGCAGGGTCACGAGGTCAACCAAAGAGAAAGAGTGTGGATGGATGGATAAGAGAGCTAGCTAAGAGGTAGCAGCAGCAGCTAGGAATGTCACTATGAAAAGTAGGCCAATGCAACCGTGTGGAGAGGGAAGGGGAAAGTGTCCAGGAAGCAACGCTTAAAGATAAGACGTAGCAGCAGCAGCCAGGAATGTCACTATGAAAGGTGCTCGTGTGGTGTAATTCTCGCGGTGGTGGTATCTAGCCGCCGGTGAACTACCAGCCAACCACAGAGCGGCACCTCATCAAGTATCCCAATCACTCTTGTGTAGTACTTGATTCCTTCTTTAGATTTTTGTGTTTGTATTTCTTCATCAAGACGCATGCATCATCCCTTTTCCTCTCTTTTCCTGCACATAGTACACACAGGACACATTATTTCTCCACTCTCTCTCTCCCAATATCAATCCATCACTTTTCATTTCCTTTTGAAACTTTAGAAGGTTCATATCTATATAACAGAATTTTCTTTTTTGAAACTTTTCATATATTTGAACTTCTGACGCCCAGACCTTTAAAACAAAATTAATCTCGGATACATTACAAACACAATTAAATTTCGATGTTTCAATCCATTAATTTCACTAAATCTATTTTGATTATTTTGAAATATTGATTTCAATTATTTCAAACAACTAGTTTCATTTTTTTTAAAGAATGATTTCAATAGTTTCATTTATTTCAATCCGTTTAGCTTCCAGTAACTACCTAAATTTCTCTATCCTACATTCTCCAAATGTGTGTTACCACTCCACCATTTGCTAAAAACCGCAACGTAGCCGTGAGAAACCCTAGACAATTGGATGCGCCTCCACGGTTCCTGTGCGGCTGTCAGGCTGCCGGACCAGCACTCTGCCACCTACTTGTCGTCCCTCTGCCACTTATCGCCGCCTTCTCAGACCATCGCCCGTCCACCCTTACCATAGCACCACCCTCCTGCCAACCCTCCAACACCATCCTATGTGCCGACGTGCCGCCCATTTCCGTGCCGCATGAATTTATTTGGTATAGCTCACAAGTTAAAAGTGTATCATCATCATTGGAGGGGCGATTTGGCTCCCGAGCTCATCTACACAAGCCATGAACAGTAAAATTTCATAAAATACTAGAAAATTTAAAAAAATCCTTATTTTTTTGCATGATAGATGTTTCAGTGCGTGAGGTATGTGCTAAATTTCATCTCATTTGGACATCTGAGTAGCTCTCTGCAAAAAAGATGAATTTTAAGTCTGTGAAACAGTGTACTGCTCATGTATTATTCTGATCGATTTTGTTTTTTAGATGGATGAGATAGCTAGCTGACTGCAAATGCAAGAACTGAGAGGTGTGGAGAAACTAATAGGAAGTGTGAAAGAGAGATGTATGCAACACAGCAGAGGTAACGAGTGAAGGAGCAGCAGCAGCGAGCAAAGTGGTAAACGCGTAAAGATAAGACGAAGCAGCGAGGAAAGTGGTGAGCGCTTGAAAGGAAGTAGCGAGGTATTTTACACCTCCTTTCCACGGCAATGGAAGATAAGTTAGACTAAACACCGAGGTATTTTACACCTTCTTTTCACGCATCCGGTCTCTGCATAGCTAAAATGCACATAGCCAACATGATCGCATGCACACATAAAAAGCCGGCAAATAGCAAAGTCATAAAAGACCAAAGTTATGCATAAACGAGGAAAAAGAAAATAACCCCAAAGCTACGATTTTTTCATATACTCTCTCCGATTTTTCAGTGCTAGATACGTCCATTTTAGCGGCAAGTAATATGAACGGACTATGCTGACGTTCCTCGGGGATGGCGAGTGCGTCACTCGAGTTTCATGGCATGCCCGCATTCGGACCTCTGGTCGACCTGTTTCGAGAGACAGTCGAATGCCACCAGGTTTCACCTAGCAGTCAACATAACCCGATCGGTCGGACACTTCCTGGTCTAGAATCCGCCATGGTTTCGTTCAGGTCACGATAGGATATCACTTGGCAACAGGTTCTAAGTGCTCCTGAAGCACTCAGCCTACATCAAGAATTCATCCAATTCGCCCTACGAAACCTCGGCCGATTCGGGGGCAAATGATGGGGTCACCTACTAGGGGTAGGGACACGGATCTTACATCTTAGGCCCACCTAGGGCCCAACATCATCATTGGAATGTCTTTGGACCGAAGGTGCATTCGGATGGGTACCCCTGGTCATCCACTCGGGTATGACCAATCACTCGGACGTCTTCCCACCAGTGAGCCTCACTAGCATCACTCGGATGCAGGAGACAGAAGGACGTCGTGGGAGCTGCAACGTTCAAGAGGCTTAATTAGAAACTTCAAGTGTAGTTACAGCAGCAGTTTTCGGTAATGCCTGCAGTTATTCCCCTCTTAAACCCCCTAGTAATGCAATCTTAATGGGGTGGTGCGCTCTATATAAGCCGCCCCTCTACTCTGTAACAAGTGTTCGCAATCTACTATAATCTTCTACCCCAGGAGAAAACACAAGCCCAGGGCACAAGACGTAGAGTTGTTACCTCTCAGAGAGGGGCCCGAAGTCGCTAATCCGCTGCTACACCTGTGCCCGATGAGCAGCCTCGTCTCGGTCCGATAGTATGTTGGAATTCTGCCCTCAGGATCGATCACATCGAATAGCACGAACGCACGTGCACAAAAAACTGATAGCCAAGGGTGTGTCTCACACCCTCTAATTCCCTCTTTATTGCTTTTCTGTTTTCTCTTGACTCACTGTGTTACAATAGCTAGCCCTGCCTATGTATATATAGACGCAGGGTCAGAAACGATGGTTTACAAAGCCGACTCCAACTAATACTCGTACATGACTAGTACTCGTACATAGACACCAAGCCGGACTACTACATGAAACTGACACGGACTCAACCTTCCTAACATGACTAGCACAAGCCAACGCACCTAACCGGACTTTACTAATCACAGGCAAGCTTGATCACCTTTGCTAACCCTAACATGACTCTACGTACTAGCCAAACTAATACACATGTGTTTGGATTACTCTAACATAGTATCCATCCGTCATCATTGGACTGGGCTGGGAATGGGCTAGGCCCAAAAAGGCCCGAGGCCCATTGTAAAACAAGTTTTTTTCTCCTTCTGAAAGTGCTGCAGTGACCACATATTAGTATCGTGCCACCAAAAGAAAATATGTAGCTTATCTTGTGTTCCTACACATTAGCTGAACTGAGGCACTCTTGTTCTACTTGTCTACTGCATCCTGCACCTTTTCTGTAAATTGTTGTTACTCGGCTATTCATGCATATGACTGATTCATGTAAAAATGAAGAGAGATGAGCTTAGCCGTGTGCGTGTGTGTGAAGACTGAAGAGAGCCCCTGTTCAATAATTTGAATTTTGGCAATGAACTAGCTATGTATGCTATATTTCTGTACATTTTGAATTCATCGGTGATGTACCGAGGCAACTTTGAATTTTGGATTCCACGGACCATCGAGCTTGGCTAATTGGTTATGAATGAACAAATAAAGGGTAGAGTAGCTACACAGCATTTGATGGTAAGAAAATGTAGACCTTACAAAAATTTTTTGCGGGATAAAAAGGAATTTATTAACTCAAAAAGGGATTGTCCATATTACAAAGGCGGGGTATATCGTCCGGCCCCGACCGTAACCAAACTGCAGTACGATTTTCCTTCCTACCAAAAGCAGCCATGTAGTGACTAACTACATTTTGATCTCGGGTCACATGCGTTACTTCAACCTCCCTATCTTCCTGGAGCCCACGCTTGATTTCAGCTACTAGCATAGCATGCTTTGAACGATCCACACTACTCCCTGTGATCATGGATTTGGCTTCAAGGCTATCAGTTTCAAGAATGATGGACAAGTCTGTCCATTGGAACGCAAGGTGCAGGCCCTCCCTACATGCCTCCAGTTCTGCCTCTAGTGCTTCCGCACTTTTTTTTTTTTTGATCAAAGAAGGGCTCGCCCCTTCCGATTTTCATTACAGAAAACCAACCTTACAGAATTCAGGATAAAGACAGTACAAAACAGGTCCAAACTATCATCACGACAATTAACTGACCACCGACCAAAAGGGCCAACACAGGCCGCATCCACCCAGGACTCTGAGAACCAACCAGGCCCAGCGCAAACAAAGTCCACCATACACCAAACAGAGACATCGACATAAAAGCTAGTAACTAATAGACACAGAAGACTAAAGACTAAAAACAGCAGCAGAAGATGGAGATGTCGTAGCCGATCATCCAGGGAGCCTCGCCACATTGATTCGCCACCCCTGCCCAGCTGTGTACACCTCATTTGCTACCCGTTCTAGCACTCTTGCCCCCAGCTCCAACATTTTTCTTGGTGGCTCCTTTATCTGCAATATGGACCAATCAACCAACCATCTACTCATTAGTTTGATTATCTGAAAAGGATCATTTATCCTTTTTCTTTCAAATACAATTGCATTTCTACTTTTCCAAATTGCCCAAAATAAAGCAGAAACCCCAATCATCACCATTTTCTTGTCTTCTTTGTTAAATTTGCTAATCCATCCTCCAAAACAATCCTTAACATTTAAACGAATGGTCTTTAGACCACAAACACATCTGACCAAGCTCCAAAGCAAAGAAGCCGCAGAGTATGTGAACAGTAGAGGATCAATTGATTCATTTTGTCCACAAAACACACATTCTTTCTCCCCTTTTCACCCTTTTTTGAGTAAGACATCCCTAGTCAAAATACTCTTCTTATTCACTAACCATAAGAAGACTTTTATTTTTGCAGGAACTTTGATTTTCCAAAGGTATTTCCGTGGAAATTTCAGTCCTAACGTAATCAATTCTTTGTATAAAGATCTTACAGAGAATTTATTATCAACAGTGAGTGTCCAGTTAATCTTATGTTTTTTCCCCATTCATTTTAATCTTTTCACATCTACTTTTTAAAGAATTCCACAGCTCCAGAGTTTCTCCATGTAGCGTCCTTCTAAATTTGAAACCCTTCCATCCTTTTTGGATGGCCTCATATACAGTAATCTTGTGATCAAAACAGATGTCATATATTCTAGGATAAGCTTCTTTTAAAGGCTTGTCATCCACCCAAGTATCTTCCCAAAATCTAATGTTTTTTCCATCTCCAAGCTCTTTCTTAACAAATTTATAGAAGATATTCTTAATTTTCAATAGACTAGTCCAGAACTGAGAGTCTCCAGGTTTTTTTTCACTAGAGCTAGACATTCATTTTTCCTATATTTTTCTTTTAGAACATCTTGCCACATCCCCTCCTCTGTTTCCATTTTCCAAAACCATTTAGCCAGCAAGGCTATGTTCATCACCTCCAGATTGAGAATCCCTAGCCCCCATACCTCTTTGGGTAGGCAACGCACCCTCCAATTAACTAAATGATATTTTCTAATATTCTCATCTTCTTGCCAAACCAATCTTGCCCTGAAGAAATCAGCTTTTTTAATGATTCCTTTTGGAACAACATAGAAGGACATCATAAACAAAGGAATATTAGTCAGGCAGGCTTGCACGAGGGTGATCCTGCCAGCAATAGATCCCAGCAATTTCCCTTGCCAACACCCACATATTTTCTCAATTTTATTTGTTACACAACTCCAATGTATGTTCCTGATCCTATTCTCAGATACAGGCATACCTAGATATTTGATGGGTAAATCTCCCATTTTGCATGTCAGTATTTCCTGGTAAAGCAATTGTTTTTCTTTAGCTTTTCCAAACAACATTAGTTCACTCTTATGAAAGTTTATTTTCAAACCAGACATCTATGCAAAAGCCCCTAGTATGAATTTGAGGTTTCTCACACTTTCTTCCTCATCCTTGATCAGAAAGATAGTGTCATCAGCATATTGCAACATATTTACCCCCTTATTATCATTTTTACTAAGGACTCCCTTAACAATATCCAGTTCTAAGGCATTATTCATTAAAATAGCTAAGGCATCAGCAGCCACATCGAAAAGCAATGGTGACATAGCATCTCCCTGTCTCAAACCTTTATAGGTTTTAAAGAAAGGGCCAATTTCATCATTGACCTTGACTCCTACATGTCCCCCTCTCATAGTCTCCATTACCCAATCACACCATTTATCTGGAAAACCCTTTAGATTTAGCATCTGTATAACAAAGGGCCACTTAATTTTATCATATGCTTTTTCAAAATCAACTTTAGAAATTAAAGCATCTTCTTTGTCTTTATGAAAAGTATTGAGAGCTTCATGTAAAATAACCACTCCTTCCATAATGTATCTCCCTTTGATAAATGCAGTTTGTGTTCTGGAGATCACAGGTGCAACACATTTGGTCAATCTGTTCATCAAAACTTTTGTAACAATCTTGAAACTCACATTTAGTAGGCATATAGGCCTAAACTTTTGAATTTGTTTGGCATCGTTGGTTTCAGATCCAGGGTAATAATGCCATAGTTAAGCCTGGCAATGTTAATTTTCTCCATGGCAAACCCATCAACCAAGGCTTTCAGATCCCATTTAACTAGATCCCAAAAATCTTGATAGAAGTCAGCAGGGAATCCATCAGGCCCTGGGCTTTTGTTTCTTTTCATACGAAAAACTACTTGGTGAATTTCATCTAAGGAAAAGGGGGACAATAGCTCCTCTTTGTCCTGTGCTTTTATTTTTTTCCATTTCTAATTCTCTCAAAGATATGTTAGACTCTTCAGGGTGTCCAAAAAGATTTTTACAGAATTTGGTAATATATTCCATCAGGTTACTGTCTCCTTCTATGATCCATTCTTCTTGTTCTAAAGAGATTATTCTGTTTTTTCTTCTCCTCCCGTTCACTTTTGCATGATAATATCTAGTGTTTCCATCCCCATCTTTAATCTCTTTGTCTTTATATCTCTGTATCCACTTCATTTCTTCTTGTTTCATGATTCTTTTAAGTTGCATTCTCAGCTCTTTCTGCTCAGTTCTATCTGCAGCAGTCAGACCCATTCTCTCAGCTCTCTTATCAATATCATCCAGTTTTTTTATAATTTCTATTTTAATTTTCTTGTACCAAGCATCCATGTTTTTATTCCAACCTTTAGCTTTTCTCCTCAACTCTCTCATTCTTAATTGCCATCTATCCAGCACATCTCCTCTGTATCTTTTATTCCAGGTTTTATAAATCAACTCCTTAAAGCCTTCTCTCAAAAACCAAGCATTTTCATATCTGAACGTATGTCTAATTGTGTGTGTCTCCCCTGTGTCTAAGAACAAAGGAGTATGGTCAGAGATTTCCCTAGCAAAGGCTTGTAAAATAGTCAATGGATATTTCTCTTCCCATGCAGGACACACCAATACCCTGTCAAGCTTCTCATAAGGGGGTCCTCCTGATTATTGGCCCAGGTGTATTGTCTCCCATTTAGAGGTAACTCTCTCAATCCAGCTTGTTCAGTTATAGCATTAAACGTAAAGGACCATTGTTCATTTATCATAGGTTTGTTTTTTTCCTTATTGTTTCTGATGATGTTGAAATCCCCTCCAACCAAACAGGGCAAAGGATTGCCATGATATAATCTAGCTAACTCAGCAAGGAAACTAGCTTTTCCTTCCTTCTGTGCATCCCCATAAACTGTGACTAAATTCCAATGCATTTTAATATTCTTGTCAAATGGCAGTACTCTTAAAAAATATTGTCCTTTTTCAATATGTTCAACATCAAACATCTCTTTATTAATGCCAACTAGGATTCCACCAGACATCCCTCTAGGTGGATTCCAGCACCATTGGTAATTTTTGCCCCCACAAAGATTATGCAACTCATTTTTTGTAAAGTCTAGTTTGATTGTTTCAGAAATCCCAACAAAATCCAACTTGTGATCTATGATCATTTCTCTGATATACCTTTTTTTGTGATCTTGACCTATGCTTCTCACATTCCAGAAGACTCCTCTCATTTTTGAGTAACTTCTGAATTTATATCTATTTCAACAAAGAATTACCCTTCTGCCCAAGCAGATTATATACTCCAGGGTTAGAGACTAATCAGTCTTCTTCCCTTTCTTTCTTCTCAACACCCCAATCCCAATTGATTGCTTCACACAGCTCAATGCTGGTGAGCTATTTTTGCCTCCTTTTTTCCCAGAGAACATTCCTCTAAGATTTTTATATTGTTGCTCCTCAATCTCAGCATCAGAATGATCTAGATCTGAGCATAATCCATCAATATCCACATCTCCAGTATTTATGTATACTGGTGTGTCTCCTCCTTCTTCCACTACTTCTCCTAATTCTTTCACCTCATCTCTTTTTTCTCTTTTGATACTTTGGAAATATATCTCTCTTCTAGCTTTCTCCATTTTATTAATAATATATGTATTTTTCTCAATCATATCAATGGAACAACCTAAATCAATTCCTACCATGGAGCTAATTTGTAATAGGGAGGGGTTAACAAATTCAGAAACAGACTCCTTACCATAATTATCTCTTTCTTCAGCTCTGATTTTGGCCATCTCTTCTATTTTCTGATCTTCTTTCCCTTTGTTCCTGAGACTTCTTTTATCTCCACTTCTTTCTCCTCCCCCTCATTTCCTGTAGCCTCAGCACCATGTATGTCAGCCATTTTCTCACCCAGGGTCCCAATTGATTCCTGACTGGCATTATAGTCAGTAGGTTCATTGTATTTTCCAGATTCAGATTCATCCTTTTTTTGATGGGTTTCCTTCTCATAATCTTCCATATCCATGTTAGCCAGCTCCATTTCATAGTGTTACCTGTTAACAGCCTCTTGTATTAACTTTTGGATCTCTTCTCGTTGTTGGTTGATCTTATTCTGCATTGTATTTTGATTTTCCTCAAGATCCTTTATTTTCTGTTCAGCTTTAGCCCATAGTGCACTGTGCCTAGCTTTGTCCTCTTCCAAGGTCTTGATTTTGTTGAACATGATGTCACTCTCTTTTTGCCACTTCCTTCTCTCAGCAAACATTTCATCTTGCCATTGCATCATACTTTCTTCTAATTGTTTTTTCATTTTGATCAGTTTTCCATCTACTTCCTTAGTTTGTTTGAGAGATAAACATCCCAGTGAAATGCCTCTGTGTTCAGATTCTTCCACCCTAAATCTTTTCCTGTTCTCTGTTTCTCATTCCCAATCTTCTATATTATGTGTGTTTTCATTTTTCCTCTTATCCTCTTTATACCAGCCAATTTCCACCACCTTCTCCACTTCCACCCCAATCCTGAACATAAGTAAATCAGGGGCAGTGATCTCCACTTGAGGTGGAGTTTTTTCCACATCTCTGATTCCACATTTGATCCTTACTTTTTCTTCATTAACTGTGTCCATATCCACTTCCAAAACAGGGCCCACTGCAGCAGAAACTTCACAAATGCCCAAAAAGTGTCTGAAACAATCAGGCACCCTGCTCAGTTTAACCCAGACAGTATGCATTTTCCCCATAGCTTGATGATCTAGGGACCAGGGCTGGACCTTGATGACCACCCCTGTCCCAAGTAAATTGAAGTCATTGAATTTAGCCAGTTCTACCAGTTTCGCCTTATTGGGGAATCTCATCATGAAACCATTTTGTCCAAATTCCTTAACTCTCCACTGCCACCCCCAATCAAACATCTCTCCCATAGCCTTTGTGAGCTCAGTTTCATTGATTTTCCCTTCTCTAACAATCACCACCCCTAAAGGATTTGTGTGTTCAGCTACAAGCACATCTTTGTGACTTTGAACCAGTAGGATCCCCAGCCCTTTGGTGGCATATCCAACATATTTGGGAACTGGTTTCATCTGCTTCAGTAAGTTGCATTCACTAGTGATATGGTTCTCCCTTCCACAAATCAAATAGTGTCCTATCCTACACTCCCTGGTAGAGTGTCTTGGGTCTTTGCATTTACCACAAACTTGTTTGTTGATTCTCTCCATTCCCTTCCTGCCCTCATCCAAATTCAACTGCCAATTGCCTCTTCCCCCCTGTTTCTTCAATTCCATTACTGGATTTTGGTCACCTCTCTTGTCAGCTTTCTGCATCTGATCTCCATTTTTCTCTTCTCTCCTCATGCCATCTCTGTCAGACTGGACTCCACAGATTTTCCAATCGCTCCTTCAATCATCTCTTTCTCTCCTCCTCTCAGCCCTTGCACTAACTGAGATAGCAGAGAGGTCAATAACTGATGCTGAGCACTCTGTTCATTCTGTGTCATCAAATCTTTCTCCTTCCCTTTCTCTATTCCAGAGCCCCCTCCTTCAACAATTGCTCTCTCACTCCTGTCTTCCACTGCCTCTTTCTTTCCTGTCTTAGCTTGCCACATCAGATTTTCTCCCCTTTCTTCTGCAGCAAATTTGTCTTCATCTCCATCTCCTCTGCCGCCCCCATTTCCAGCACCAAATCTACCATTTCCTCTCCCAAACTTTCGAATCTGTCAGTCATAGTGTATCTTCCTCCATTCCTTCCACCACCCCTGTTACTGTAATTGAATCTTCCTCTGGCAAAACCTCCTTCACCTCCACGGTTGAATCTAGGACCTCCATATCCTCTTCCCAAGTTCCCAGCCATTTCTTCTATTGGCGGCGATGTGAGAGGAGAAGGGGGAAACTCTACATGATGGGATTGCTCTGCCCCTTCTCTCTCCCCCACTTTTATACCTGCCAATCCACCCTCCTTTTCCTGGGCTGGACTGTTATCAAGCCCATCGGGCCCCCACCATGCCAGGCCCACATCCCAGTCCATTTTTAAATCTTTACCTACAGCGCCCCCAAAAATAATCAGGGGTCTCACACAATCCTCCTCCTTATTTATCCCCTTCTCCTCCTCTGCTGGAGCACAAGGTGCCCCAATGGGAGTTTCCTGTATTACTAAATCACCAAAATCCACCTCATCTATTTCAAACCAAGGCGGGATAGGATGAATTTTATCCTTTTTCATACGATTATAAACTATATGTGCATCAAACCTACTTCCTTTGCAATTATTTTCAATAATTTCTCTCCCAATCCCCCTCTCATAATTCCTATGATCCACATTATCAATCTTCTCAGACACTTCCTTGCAGTCATCTGCAATCTGGGATTTGAACCCCTTTTTCTTTTTAATAACATCACGGGATCTATTGTTCCCCCTTTTCTTCCCAATTTTAGTATCATCCACCCCAATCGAAGTAGTAGATACCAAGTATTTTGGGTTGGGATACATACCTGCAGAGTAGACAGAGGATTCCCCCTCCCCTCCGCCTCGGAGCCTTCGCTAGCCAGCAACCAGAAATGGTTCCCGGCCGGCGAGCACCCTACTGGCGGCGGGAAAGAGCAAGGAGGCGAGGCGAGCGCCTTGGGAAGCGAGGGGATCGGCGAGGAAGCATTGTTGGGGTCGCTGGAGCCCTGGCCCTGCGCCTTGGCGTCACTACCACCACCACCTCGTCCTCCTCAATCTCGATTGGGAGCCATCTGGATCCCGGGGCCGGGATCCCCATCACCACCGCCTGCGGCGGCGCCTGTGGCTGCATCGGCGGCGGCGCCCTCGGCTGAATCAGGCGGTAGCGGAGAGAGCGGAACACCTTCCACTTCTCTCTCTGCTCCGGATCCAGGGACTCCGCCTCCAGCATCGCCCAGAGAAGCACCCCCATCGCCGGCTGGCGGTCGTAGTTGGGGAAGCAGCAGAGGATTTCTTCTCCCCTGAGCATGTCCCTCACCATCTCGGATGCATCGTTGAGGGCCTTCGTCGTCGGGAACCAACGGTCGATCTCCTGAAGCCTTCCCATCAGCACCTCGTCGCCGGCAGCGAGCGCCCACATCTGCTGTTGGCGCGTCGTCATCAAACCCTAGCTTTGCGGGCGGCGCGTCGCGGTGGCGGTTTTGGATGAGATCTGCGAGGGGAGGAATGGCGGAGGAAGTGGCGGAGAGCCAATGCGTCGGCTTAATAACCTCTCTCCCCCCTCCCCTTATCGCCATTACTCACCTCGGGAACCGCCACAGGCTCGCCCCACCGGTCAGCCACCGCAATACGTGCCAAATGGCAGGGGAAATCCACCATTTGTCCCACCGTGATCTCATCGTCACCGGTCCAGCTTCGCGCATCCACCACCACCCCATCAACGTCGACAAGCTCCAGGCGCCGCCCTCGCCATCGGATCGAGCCCGGCTGGAAGATCAGCAACGCCGAGCCGAGATTTGGCACGTAATCGCATCGGAGGCGCAAGTCGCATGAGAGGCGTGCGTCGCACGGGAGCGTGACGCACGGGAGCTGTTGAGTCGTGCCATCTCTGTGCGTCTCCGCCAAAAGCCCTAGTGCACATGTGTTCAAGGCTCCACATGCAGTGAAGATAATCTCACCATGTGCATCGCGGAGCACCATACCTGTCTCAGCAGTGCCGTCGGCCTCCATATAGGATCCATCCACATTCAGCTTTGCCCAGTTTTCCCGCGGAGTACACCATTTAGCCGGTGGTCTGCTCATTTTGTCATTGTTGGGTTTCGGCGGAGGTCTCCCAGCTGGGTGCGCTGGCATCTTCCCTTTAATCATGGCTTCAGTAGAGTGTTGTTTGATGCCATCCAAAGTGCCGCTGTAGCTCAACAAAAACCCCCGTGATTCCTCGGTCAGAGGAGCCTTCTTGCCGTGCACCAGTTTATTGCGAACATGCCAGCACCGCCATATCGTCATGAGCAGCTGGGCACGCGTCTCCTTTGGTGCCGCGTCTAGGACCTGGAGTAGCCACTCGGATGCTTGTGACATCTGGTATGGGCCAGTGCTCCATCATCGCCTTCCACAACTGGATCGCCAAGGGGCACCTGCAAAGAACGTGGAATGTATCCTCCCGCTCAGAAGCACATATAGGGCACAAGTCAGAAACTTCAAGCCCTCTTTTCATCTTATTTTCCCATGTAGGAAGACAATCCATCGCCACACGCCAAGCAAAGGTCCGTACCTTTGGGGGAGCAGGGCACCTCCATAATAAAGCCTAGACGGCTCGTCGCCCGTCCGGTGCCCTGCTCGCTGCGACTGAAGTTGGACGAAGACGCTCCTCCAAAGCAAGCTGGTATGCGCTTCGAACCGAGAAAACGCCGTTTCTCTCTGGCGCCCAAGCCAAGATGTCCGCACCAACTCGGGGCGAGGCTCGGATCTTAAGAATTTCCTCCACATCTGCCTGTAAAAAATGACGACGGAGCAGGTCGATTCTCCATGAACCATTCTCATCAAGTAGCTCGGACACACGTCTCAGCCTGCACCTCCCTGGGACGGTAATAGGCTGATAAGATGGTGCCCGTGGTATCCACCGATCACGCCAAATGTTGACCTCGGTTACGCCATATTAATCCCTTCTTTAAAAGCTCAAGGCCATGTTGGACTGCTTGCCATGTTACTGAAGCGCCTCCGGAGAAAACAGTGTCCTCAAATCTTCCATTGGAAAAATACTTTGCCTTTAGAACACGAGCACATAAGCTCTCCGGGACCGTGAGAATGGCCATGCCTGTCGCGCGAGCAACGCCTGATTAATTAAAGAGGCGGAAGTCCCTTAAGCCAAGTCCACCATGAGCCTTCGGCTTAATCAGGTGCTCCCATGACCTCCAATGAGCTTTCCGTCGACCATTCTCCTGTCCCCACCAAAAATTCCGCGCCATCCTCGTTAGATCATCACATGTAGATGCTGGTAGCCTGAAGACACTCATGACGTATGTCGGGAGGCCTTGTGCGACGGCTATGATAAGGACTTCCCGCCCACTTTGCGCCATTTGCGACCCCCAGAGCAGAATTCTCTTCGTAAGCTGTTCCTAGAGACTTTGAAATCTCCCTTTTGCCATCCGTCCATCTGGTGTAGGTAATCCTAAGTACTTTTCCTCAAAGTTAAGGTTTTGTACAGCCAACACCTGAGTCACCTCGTCCCTATCACTTGCAGCACACCTTGGCCCAAACAGAATCGAGCATTTGGCTGGGTTCACAAACTGCCCAGTGGCACGTTCATACCTACTAAGGGCTTCTTTAATCCGGGTGGCTTCTTCTTTGTTAGCACGGAAAAAGAGTAATGTGTCATCTGCGAACATAAGGTGTGAAATACCTGGGGCCCTTGGACATATCTTGATAGGACTGATTCTGTTATTACTAGCATCCTGTTTTAGAATGGTAGCAAGACCGTCAGCAATGAATAAGAATAAAAAGGGTGATAAAGGATCTCCCTGCCGAAGCCCACACGACGGTGCGAATGAATCTGAGAGGGCTCCATTTAAATTCACACGATATCTCACCGAGGTGACACACGACATAATCCATCGCACCCATCGATGAGTAAAGCCCAACTTTTGCATCACTCACTCCAGGAATCTCCAATCAGCCCGATCGTATGCTTTTTGAGAGGTCAAGCTTATATGCACAAAAACTCCTTGCTTGATCTTTTTCTTGTTTGATGAAATGAGTACACTCAAAGGCCAATAAGGCATTATCCGAGATTAATCTACCCGGAACAAATGCACTCTGCTCCGGCGAAATAATATCATCCAGAAGAGGTCTCAACCGGTTCACAAGGCACTTGGAGATGATCTTATACACCACATTGCACAAACTGATAGGCCGGAATTCAGTCATTCTTGATGGCTCATCCACCTTTGGAATCAGAACAATGGTAGTGGTGTTTACCCCTTCTGGCATGTTACCCGTTTCAAAAAATAATTGCACTGCCTGAATAATGTCTTGCTTTAAATATAGCCAATGCCGCTGAAAGAACCTTGCTGGAAAACCATCCGGCCCTGGTGCCTTTAAAGGTCCGATCTGAAAAAGGGTGTCACTGATTTCCTTCTCTGTAAACGGTTCACACAACTTTGTATTCATGTCATCTGTAATCACCTGCTCAAGTAAACTTGCTACAGTTTCTGGGTCAACATGTTGATCAGCTTCAAAGAGTTTCTGGAAATAATCAGCAGCCATACCAAGCATTACATTTTGATCCTCCTGTCGCACACCATGATCATCCACCAGACCTTTTATTTTTTTTTGCGTGCTCTCCAAACCGCCTTGCGATGGAGAATTCAGTGTTTCTATCTCCCTCGCGCAACCAATCGATGCGCGACCGCTGCCTCCACATCATCTCTTCTTTATACAACATCTCATTCATGCGATCAGTTTCCTTCCTTATCTCCATACGGTCTGCATTCATATTTAGTAACTCCTCTAGGCGGGATCTAGATTTCTCTAGCTCCTTAGTGATGTTTCCAAACTTCTTTTTACTCCACTGATGTAGCTTGTTCATCAACACTTTGAGTGCCTCTTGCACCCCATCAAGACCTTGTTTTGCACCTGCCTGCTGCCAAGATTCCGCCACAATTTCAGATAGTGCCGGATCATGTTCCCACATCACCTCATAGCGACGACAAGCCCTCGGCTTCTCCCCTACTTCTGGAACACACCGTAGTAGGAGTGGTAGATGGTCCAAGCATGGTGATACTAGGTGGCATACTGCAGCATACGGAAATATGTCTCTCCATGCGTTTCCAGCAACCACCCGATCAAGCCGGACCTGTACATTTGCACGCCCACTTCTTTTATTGTCATACGTGAATGGATACCCCGAGAACCCCAGATCGGTCAGTTCGCATGATTCTAGTGCATCACGAAAACCCATCATCTGACTAGCGGTTCGAGCAGTGGCCGACTGATGCTCAAAACTCCACATCGCTTCATTGAAGTCCCCTGCCACCAACCACGGCAGATCATCTGTCGCTCGCAAACGACAAAGGCCCTCCCACATAAGGTATCGTCGCTCAACTCGCGGCTCTCCATATACGAACGTGGCACGCCACGCCTGGTCATTAGCGCCCTGTCGGATATGCACATCTATCCATCTATCAGTAGCATCTTTGATCTCCACTGAAACTGATTCAAGCAAAAACAGTGCAAGTCCACCACTAGCTCCATTGCTGCTCACACCTTCAAAACCTCGCATACCCAGACGATTACGAAGTCTAGCCATCTTCTCCTTTGATTGTCTTGTTTCACACAGAAATATTACACTCGGGGATGGCTCTACACAGAGCCACTAAATCACGAACTGTTCGAGAGTTCCCCGCCCCACGACAGTTCCAGATTATGAAATTCATTGCTGCTGACGGGGCGCCACCATTGGCCCCGTCAGTTTACCGGCGGCCCCTAGGCCGGTTGCCTCCATGTCCACCGAACGCTCCATTTTGTTCCCGTTCAACTCCATTTGTACCTTCTCCATGTACTGTCCCTGCAACACTTGGTCTATTCCACCCTTCTTCAGGATCCCTCCCACCAGCAACCTCTGCTCCGTGGCAGCAAGCACAAGCTGATCAGGATCCGCCGCCTCGGAGCCCTCGGTTTCTCCATCCACCGGCTTCGGGCGGGTAGCGTCCAAAGAGGAAGCCCCATAATCGCCCCCACCGGTTTCTGGAATCACCTGGGCTGCCTCCAGCGCAAGCTCCTTCCTGATAACCTGCATCAACATCGCGAGTATTGTGGTCGTCCTTTGTTTCCGATCTGCTGGCTTCCAGCGATCGAGGCGGGTCATTCAATTTGACCTGAAATTCCACGGGATCCTTTACCCTGGTTATGTGCCCTCCGACCACTACACCCCAATCCTTTGAGGATGGTTTAGGATTGTATAAACGGAGTTTGGACTCCCATGGGCGTCCGAGACATGAACTCCCTTTGAAACCTTCATCTGATCGAACTAATTCATGGTTGACTAGGATCATGGATCCCAGAAACTGCGAGGCGGACGAGGCCGCAACCAGTCCGCAGTACATCTGATAGACGCACGCGGAAACAGTGCCGGCGGGGACTAGGTCCCGGCCAGGCTTCGATGGCGGCGGCGGCCCGATCGCCTCGGGGTCGCCTAACCCTAATGGGCACTGTACGACCTTACAATTTTCATTCCTCAAATAAAAAAAAGCCACAATATTTTTTGTCACAGTTTTTTTCGAGAGTACGCCAATGGTGTACCATAAGATAGAGGGTTGATATGTACAAGATACCCACAACAGATGCGAACATCTATGTCGGCAAACACCCACACCAAAAAAGAAACCTAGGCCACTATCTCACGAACGGATCTAAACCACCAACACCTAGGCCTGCCGCCACCCAGTCTTTGATCTCATCAAGCACTTGCACCACTAGCTGCGTTGAGGTCCTTCGGTGATGAGGTTTGTTGAACACCCTCACATTTCGTTGCTTTCAAAGAGCCCAAGCCGTTCCAATAACCATGCCACTGCCACACCATTGATTCCGTCGACCTGGATCTAGATGGCGCGCCTCGTCTGAGCAGACCGCCGGTGCTGCCGCTGCCGGCCTCCCCGGCCACAACGTCTTCCTTCCTACTGCCCCTCGGCATGGCCGTCTTCCCTGCCTCCCCCTCCTCGCCCGTCCTCCCCGCCGGATCCGCCATCGCTCCACTCTCCGCCGCTTATGCTCAACACTGATAAGCTGTCGTCGGCTGTCCTCCGCAGGGCCGTTTCTCCCTCGCGTCGCCAAATGCTACTCCGCTCGCCCCGCCTCGACTCCGATCTGTGCCTCTGCAATCGCTGCTGCGGAGGTGCACGCCACCTGTTCGACTGTTGGTCTGTCCTTCTCCAACCTCGCTGCCACCCGGTGCTCTTCCTTCGTGAATGCAGCTACTCTTCCCCTTGCGCCGCGTTGCGCCGATTGCCCTTCTTCCGATTCGGTGTCTGCTACGCCTCCGCCACGCCCGGCATCTTCGGTTCTGGGAGCCGTGGACCAGGTGCCCTCGAGGTGTTGGACCGAAGGTCTGCTGCCCTCCGCACGGGACGAGCCGCTCCCTGGTGGCGCGGCGGGCCTGAAGCTTGGCTGGTTTACGAGCTGAGCTGAGCTGCTACGCCCGCAGCTCCCAGGTGAGCCTGGTTTGCGCCGTCTTTGCTTCAGCAAGGTCGGTGCCAGTCTTCGCCAGCCTCCTGTCTGTCAACTCTGGCAGTGTTGCTCTGGGGATCACCGCTTCAATGGGGGACGCACTGCTTCCATTTGCCCTCGGAAATTTCACCTTGCTGGTATGCTGCGCTATCTCCTCTGCACCGCGACTGGTTTTGCCGACATCTGTTTGGATTCAGGTACTGGAAACTGCATCAGTCCAGTTGGCTTACTAGTATTAGTCTGATATCACTCTCTAGTGGTAAATACGTACACGCTATAAACATACCCCCTCGAGCTAGGAAATAGTAGGTACAAGTGGTCCGGCTGCTGGCAACATGGTTACACAGTGCTAACCTGTAAGTAGTCTTGGTTGCACAGTGCCCACCTGTAAACTAACGAAACTAGTAGACTGCCCGTGCGTTGCCACGGGCTCTTGAAATAGTTTGCAAGAGTTACATGTTAACTTTCTAAGGCCTCGCCTTGCCGTAGATCCAGACCCCCGCCACTGATGCCACCCTGCCTAGGCCGCCGCCTGCCGCCGCGCTGCCCCATCGCGTTCGCCTCCGCTCCGGCCACCCCGACCCCGCCCGCCTCCTCTCCGGCCGCCTCCGCCTCCTCTCCGGACACCTCCGCCTCCGGTCCATCCTCCGCCCGGCCCCGCTCCGTCCGCCTCCTCTCCGGCCCTGCTCCGTCCGCCTGTCTCTCCGGTCCGCCCGCCGCCCCGCTCCGTCCGCTTCCGCCCCGCGCCGCACGCCACCGCCCCGCTTCGTCCGCCTCCGCCCCGCGCCGCACGTCGCCGCCCCGCTCCCCGATGGTGCCGAAGAAGACGCTGAAGGGAAAGTCCGATTTCTTCGGCATGAGGGCGAAGCCCTCCGGGAACTTCGGACTGGAGTTCTCCGACGCCGGGCAGCGTTGGTGGCTCGGCATGTATCCCACCGCCTATGAGGCTGCTCGTTTCTATGGTGGCGGTGTGGCGTGCCGAACGGCCGAAGACGGACCTAAACTTCCCGAAGGTCGAGTCCCAGCCGGTGGCGGAGTGGCTCGTGCCGCAGGGCATCCGGATGGAGGAGATGCCGGCTAAGAATGCGAAGAAGAGACAGGCGGTGTCGCTCCCGGCGAGAGCGACGAGGCGGCGATGGCTTGGTTTGCGCGATTTGCAATTTGCTGCAAAGCCATCTCTAATGAAATGCTATTTGCTACATTTTTAAATAGGAGAATTATTCCGATCAGCCAGCCGTAACTCAACAGACCAATCTATAATGAAATGCTATTTGCTATATTTTTTAAATAGCAAAATTATTCCGATCAGCCAGCCATAACTCAACAGACCAATCCGAACCCACATTTTCTAAAGTAAAGAAATTATTTCCCTTGATAGATCAAGATGCCAATGTGTCATTTGCCTGACTGCTATGTTCCTACACACGCAGAGCAAATTATTTTTCAAATAAAGGAATTAAGAAAAGGAAGAATATCATGATGTTCGTGGCACTTGCCAGGTCTGCCATGCTACCATGGCATCTTTTTTTTAGTCTCTACCCACATGCCGAGTTGAGAAATAATCTTCAGATATACCCACTGCTAACACACTCACGTACATGATGGCCCTTGGCTGATTGATTTGGCTGGCTGTTAACCCAAGCACACAACATACAAAATCAGTTAATGGCCACACGTATGCATTGTTTACTTTATTCCAATTGTGATGCAATCGTGACACCTACTCGCCCCGTCCGCTCGCCCATCACGGTAATTGCCTACTCGCCGCTGGTGCCAACCGCTCGACCTCGCCACCGCCGCTCGCCACTCAGTCTCCACCGGCTGATGCACCAAATAAAAAACTACGTTTCGAAAATACATAAGAGAAACAGTAAAATGTGCAGGCATTTATCTCACATCAAAACTAACGCTACTACATCTCAGATGTAATCACTATTCCAAAAGTGGATAAAAGTGGAATTTCAAGCAACGAACAGTTACTCCAAAGTGGATAAAAACAAGATTTCTGGAAGACTATTTGAGTACAATTTAGACACAGAGAAGCTCATAATTCATACAAACAGCAATATATCTCAAAGGACAACTATACCACATAATGGCAAGCAATCCTTCCAGTTCATGGGTCGAACACGATATGATGGGCTCGACATTTGCATGTAAAATGGATCCACATAACGGCGGTCCTTAGTACTGGTCTAAGAAGGAGATGACCTCGCTTGCTGCTGGCAGAATCTCTGCACATGATAGTAATTTCAAACAAGTTTTCAGTCATGAACCACTAATAACGATACCCAAAATTTTGTACTGAATTAAACTAATTAATGTCTGTAATCATGCTTTCTGCCACAATTAAACTAATTTCTTTATTGAGTATATGCTCCTATCATCTTGACCAGTGTCTATCCAGCTTCCAAATCCTTTCCCAAAAGATTAACACCACACAGACATCGTAGTTTAGGAATCATTATTTAGAACAACATAATTCCTCTGGTACCCAGCAATTGCTGGCTTCATATTAATTAATTTGACGGTGGTAACAATTTACAACTAAATCCTGATCAGGTGCGAGTGAGCAGTTTAGAGCTTTAGCTCAACTGTGGGTGCAAGAAAGGAATTAAATTCAATATGTAATAATACTCTCAATAACATCCAGCGCTTATGCAAGAAGATTTTAGTTTCAGTTTTGTGTGCCACTACCAACACACCTACAAACTATTTTTAATTGACATGAAATCAAAGATTTTAGAGCCGCCTCACCGGTGAAGAACTGGAAGAGCTTGACAGGGAACATGATGGTCTCCGGCATAACCTGCGTGGCACTATCGATCACCATGACATCATCTCATATCATTTTGGGCTTCTCAGAGATGCTCGGCAGCCAGGGGAGCCTCGCGTGGAGCTTTCCTGTTCCGAGTTGTGTTCCT
The DNA here is from genome assembly GCF_018294505.1 of Triticum aestivum. Lineage (NCBI taxonomy): Eukaryota > Viridiplantae > Streptophyta > Magnoliopsida > Poales > Poaceae > Triticum > Triticum aestivum. Next base: position 807,849,543 of record NC_057798.1, read on the forward strand.
CGATGGCAGCTGAGGCGTCCCCAATGTTCCCATCCTTTTTCTTGGTCTCCGCAGCAGAACCCTCTTGCCCAACGCAAGTGGTCTGTAAGTAGATTGACAATACCCTAAAAATGATCAAACAGTACTTGACGTATTACTATTGATGACTACAAAAGATGTTGCAATCAAAACAAATGCACGAGGTTTGTCTTTTTTATAAAACATAAGCATTCTAGTCCAATATCAAGGCCTTGATGCAACACCAAGAAGTAGAGATATCTCTTTCATCAAATTATGTCTTATAATTTTATAAACCTTCTCAAGGAAAACGTAGGTTAAATTTTTAGTAAATTTCACTTCTACATCCTCCCCCCCCCCCCCCCCCCCCCAACACACACACACACAAATGGTAGTTATTCTTTAATTTGCAGTCCCTCCATCCCAAAAATAAGTGTCTTAACTCTAGTACAATTTTATACTAAGGTTAGTACAAAGTTGAGCACTTATTTTGGACGGATGGAGTAGTATTTACGAGTGAAACTGCCTTGAAATGCAACATATTGACACATTTATACCAGTTGTGCGATGTGCCCTGTTAGTTTGCCATTCCATAGTCCATTCCCAGGATGATCCATTAACCTAGAGAGAGAACACCAATTTCAATTAAAAAAAGCAAAACATAAGGTTGTAATGTAATGAAGATCTCAGCTGTACGATAAAAAAGAGAGAAGCTATTGTATCTAATCGGAAGCAGCAGCACATGTCATGGAATATACTTATATTATATACAGAATTCGATTTCAGAACACCCAAGTAGTCTGTTACCATATTCACAATGCTCTGTCAATGGTAAAACATTGCTAGTGCCTGCAAAAAAGTGTAAAAACAAAATGATGGAACATTATAAAATAACAATTAATAATTGATGTCAACAACATCTACTTTGCCAAGCTGCAGATGCCCTCTAACTTCCTAATGATTGAAATCCCACAAATATTCCTTCAAGTCAGAAACGGCTATATAACTTGACTCGTGGAGACATCAACAGATTTTTCTTCCGTTATTGCCTCCAAAAGGATTAGTATGTAATACATTAGAGTAAATGGATAGGTGCAAATCATCTCCTAAATTGAAAACCTGCATAGGTGCAATGTTGAGACGGGATAGCCTCTGACTATGAGATGCTAAGCATGCCTTGGCATCTGGACTGAACTTCTGAACTTTTGTGAATCAACTTTTGACTATAGTTTTCAAGCAGAAAGCATCTCAGTATTTTGCATCTAAAGTGCCTTCCCTGAATATTTCCCGTGTGCAAAAATGAGAATGATTTGGAGCGTGGGGTTGGGGGATTTGGAGCGTTACCTTGAGGATGTCGAGCCTGACAGAGCCGTAGACGACGCCGATGCCGATGCCAACCGCGGAGATCCTGGCCACCTACAAAGCAACATCGCGAGGGGAAGAAACCTTGAGGATGGAGGGTGTCAGTACCTTTGATGTCTACGTGCTGCAACCCGTCACCGAAGTCGATGTCCACCACATCAGCAAGCACCGAGAGAAGGCCGCCGCCGCCGCCCCATCCCCATCCATCCATGGGTGGGTGTTGGGCTAGGGTTTCATCCCCATCCATCCATTGGTTGGGTCGGACCTCCATGGCCGACCTCGAGGGCCAGGTGGACCAGGGCGCGGTGGTGCCGCTGCGGATCTGGGTGCCCCGTCACCTTGTCGCGCGATATGGAGCCTTCTCTCCCATAGCCCCACACCTTGTCGCACGGATACAGGCTGAGAAGGTGAGGGGCTGGAGCGGCGGCGCTAGAGGAGGAGGAGGCCAGCGGCTGTGGGATTGAGGCGCGGTGGTGGTGGTGCGGTGGTGGCGGTGCAGGCGGCGGCGTCCTGGTGATCCACGACGGCGGAGACGGTCGCCGGCGTCTCCCTGGTTCGGCGGCGGCGGCTGCATCCCGGGAGAGGAGGAGCAGCGGCTTGGGATCTCGTCCGCGTCTTCCCTGCGAGGTCCGCGGCGGCGATCTGGTGCGTCTGCAGTCACAGATCGTAGGTCGAGGGGATCGAGAGGGCAGTCTCGCTCGTGCGTGCGAGTTCTGGTTTTTTTTCTAGTTTTTTTTCGTAGGTTTTCTTCCAGGACGGGAGGTTGGGCGGGCGCGGGACTCGATCGCGGGGTTTTTTTTGTTTTTTCGCGGCTGGGAGGGAGGTGGGAGGAAGTACCAAAGAAGTACCAAAAAAGACCGGGTGAGGTGGGACGAAAATAAAACCCGAAACGCGACCTACCAACTGAGACATTAGGAATAGAGATTCATGGTTCTCTCAAATACCTAGTACTGTAATAAGTAGCGGTCCGTAACGATAACAAGGAAATCCGTAGATTATCCCGTATGCTCTTGCTGTACTTCTCCGCATCCTGCACCTTTTAACTACAAGACCTGATGCCTACTTCAAGCATCCATGTGGTGGAGTCACGAGCTTAACCCTTTTTATTTTCTTCTGTGTGCATGTTTTGTTAAACTGTACATGTACACGTTGTATGTTTTCTATCATAAGTGGCTGCGTCCACTCCAATTTTGTAGGATCGGCAGCGCTCATGGCCTGCGTACCTCAATTCTAGGAGCGCTAGCCCTTCATATAAGCTGTACATTGTAACTGAATCAATTAAGGACAGAAACATTAAGTCCAACTTGGTATCAGACTCCAGGTTCCACCATGACCGCACTTGACTCCTCCGCCGCCTCGAGCTCCGCCACCTCGCCGGGCTCCCTCTCCTCCTCCACGGCGCCTGATGCGGTCACCCACCCTCCTCCTCCGCAGCCTCCTCCCCGCCATTCGTCTTCGGCACCACACCCTCCCTTCTGAGTGGATCTTCCGTCGCCGCGGGCGCCCATTTTGCCCCCCTCTTCAACTCTGGCGCCTCCGCCCCTGTCCCTGCACCGCGTTTGCCGATCTACGGCGACCACATCACCAATCATATCAAATTCCTCCTAAACCACGCTGATCACAATTACCACAAATGGATTCCTCATGGTCCTCATTCGATACGGCGTGTCCTACCTCATCGAGCACCCACCCCCGCCCAACGCTACCTCCGCCTATCTCGAGCTGGACACCCACATCGTCCTCTGGATCTACGCCACCCTCTCCGACACGATGTGTGACCATGTCATCGGCGCCACCACCACCTTCGCTCTCTGGCACAAGAACAAGGATTTCTTCCTCGCCAATCATCGCGCCGCCCGCTACATGATCCTCAATTGCCAGTATCGTAACCTCAAGCAAGGGTGATCTCTCGGTTTCCGAGTACGCGCGCCGCATGAAGCTCCTCAACGATGGCTTGGCCGACATCGATCACGCCGTCACTGAGGTGGATCTCACCACCCAGTTCCTCCATGGTATCGACAAGCGGCTTGACACCATCCTTGTCGTCCTCGGAGATCAGGGCCTCCCCTTCGACACCGTCTTCTCTAGGGTCACCCTCGCCGAAGAGTCCCAAGAGCAGCGCGCGGCCGAGGAGAGCGCCTCGGCCTTCGCCCTGACCTGTGGTGGATCCCTATTGAAAAGACCTAGAGGTCCGCTCTGCAATCGACGTGATGCACGTGACGAAGAATCTTTGCGTGACCCTGCTTGGCATCTTAGGCGTGTATGGGAAGACAAAAGATACATCGTTTTGGGGAACGTAGTAATTTCAAAAAATTTCCTACGCACACGCAAGATCATGGTGATGGCATAGCAACGAGAGGGGAGAGTATTCGTCCACGTACCCTCGTAGACCGTAAGCGGAAGCGTTAGCACAACACGGTTGATGTAGTCGTACGTCTTCACGATCTGACCGATCCAAGCACCGAACGTACGGGGCCTCCGAGTTCAGCACACGTTCAGCTCGATGACGATCTCCGGCCTCCGATCCAGCGAAGCTCCGGAGATGAGTTCCGTCAGCACGACGGCGTGGTGACGATGATGATGTTCTACCGGCGCAGGGCTTCGCCTAAACTCCGCGACGATATGACCGAGGTGGAATATGGTGGAGGGGGCACCGCACACGGCTAAGGAACGATCCGTAGATCAACTTGTGTGTCAATCGGGTGGCCCCCGCCCCCGTATATAAAGGGGGAGAGGAGGAGGGGGCCGGCCTAAGGGGAGGCGCGCCCTAGGAGGGGGAAACCTACTCCAAGTAGGTTTCCCCCTCCCTTTCGTATTCCAAGAAGGAGGGGGAAGGAAGGAGTGGGAGAGGGGGGAGGCAAGGGGGGCGCCGCCTCCCCTTCCTTGTCCTATTCGGACTCAAGGGGAGGGGGCGCGCCACTTGCCCTGGCCGGCCCCTCTCTCTCTCCAATAGGGCCCATAAAGGCCCATTACTTCCCGGGGGGGGGGGGGGGTCCGGTAACCCTCCGGTACTTCGGTTTTTCTCCGAAAACTCCCGGAACACATCCGGTGTCCGAATATAGTCATCCAATATATCAATCTTTATGTCTCGACCATTTCGAGACTCCTCGTCATGTCCGTGATCATATCCGGGACTCCGAACAAACTTCGGTACATCAAAACTTGTAAACTCATAATAAAACTGTCATTGTAACGTTAAGTGTGCCGACCCTACGGGTTCGAGAACTATGTAGACATGACCTAGAACCATTCTCGGTCAATAACCAATAGCGGGACCTCGATGCCCATATTGGTTCCTACATATTCTACAAAGATCTTTATCGGTCAAACCGCATAACAACATACGTTGTTCCCTTTGTCATCGGTATGTTACTTGCCTGAGATTTGATCGTCGGTATCTAATACCTAGTTCAATCTCGTTACCGGCAAGTCTCTTTGCTCGTTCCGTAATACATCATCTCATAACTAACTCATTAGTTACAATGCTTGCAAGGCTTAGGTGATGAGTATTACCGAGAGGGCCCAGAGATACCTCTCCGACAATCGGAGTGACAAAACCTAATCTCGAATTATGCCAACCCAACATGTACCTTCGGAGACACCTGTAGAGCACCTTTATAATCACCCAGTTATGTTGTGACGTTTGGTAGCACACAAAGTGTTCCTCCGGTAAACGGGAGTTGCATAATCTCATAGTTGCAGGAAGTTTGTATAAGTCATGAAGAAAGCAATAGCAACATACTAAACGATCAAGTGCTAGGCTAACGGAATGGGTCATGTCAATTACATCATTCTCCTAATGATGTGATCCCATGGGGCATATTTCCTAACGAAATAAGGAAATAAATAATAACTTTATTATTGCCTCTAGGGCATATTTCATTCAGTCTCCCACTTGCACTAGAGTCAATAATCTAGTTCACATCGCCATGTGATTTAACATCAATATTCATATCTGTACATGATTAACACCCATAGTTCACATCGTCATGTGACCAACACTCAAAGGGTTTACTAGAGTCAATAATCTAGTTCACGTCGCTATGTGATTAACACCCAAAGAGTACTAAGGTGTGATCATGTTTTGCTCGTGAGAGAAGCTTAGTCAATGGGCCTGTCACATTCAGAGCCGTATATATTTTGCAAATATTCTATGTCTACAATGCTCTGCACAGAGCTACTCTAGCTAATTGCTCCCACTTTCAATATGTATCCAGATTGAGACTTAGAGTCATCTGGATTGGTGTAAAAGCTTGCACCGATGTAACTCTTTACGACGGGCTCTTTTATCACCTCCATAATCGAGAAATATTTCCTTAGTCCTCACTAAGGATATTCTTGACCGCTGTCCAATGATCTACTATTAGGTCAAAAATATATTCCTTTGCCAAACTAAGAGCAAGGTACACAATAGGTCTGGTACACAGCATAGCATACTTTATAGAACCTATGACTGAGGCATAGGGAATGATTTTCATTCTCTTTTCTATTTTCTGCCGTGGTCGGGATTTGAGTCTTACTCAATTTCACACCTTTGCAACACAGGCAAGAACTCTTTCTTTGACTGTTCCATCTTGAACTATTTCAAAATCTTGCCAAGGTATGTACTCATTGAAAATCTTATCAAGCATCTTGATCTATCTCAATAGATCTTGATGCTCAATATGTAAGTAGCTTTTACTGAGGTCTTTTTTTTAAAGAACTTCTTTAAAACACTCCTTTATGCTTTGCAGAATAATTCTACATTATTTCCGATCAACAATATGTCATTCACATATACTTATCAGAAATGTTGTAGTGCTCCCACTCACTTTCTTGTAAATACAGGCCTTTCCAAAAGTCTGTATAAACCATATGATTTGATCAACTCATCAAAGTGTATATTCCAACTCCGAGATGCTTGCACCAGTCCATTGATGGATTGCTAGAGCTAGCACACTTTGTTAGCACCTTTTGGATCAACAAAACCTTCTGGCTGCATCATATACAACTCTTCTTCCAGAAATCCATTCAAGATTGCAGTTTTGACATCCATTTGCCAAATTTCATAATCATAAAATGCAGCAATAGCTAACATGATTTGGACAGACTTAAGCATCGCTACAGTTGAGAAAATCTCATTGTAGTCAACACCTTGAACTTGTCAAAAACCTTTTTGCGACAAGTCGAGCTTTGTAGATAGTAACAGTACTATCAACGTCCGTCTTCCTCTTGAAGATCCATTTATACAATATGGCTTGCCGATCATCGGGCAACTCCACCAAAGTCCACACTTTGTTCTCATACATGGATCCCATCTCAGATTTCATGGCCTTAAGCCATTTTGCGGAATCTTGGCTCATCATTGCTTCCTCATAGTTCGTAGGTTCATCATGGTCTAGTAACATGACTTCTAGAACAGGATTACCGTACCACTCTGGTGCGGACCGTACTCTGGAAGACCTACGAGGTTCTGTAGTAACTTGATCTGAAGTTTCATGATCATCATCATTAGCTTCCTCACTAATTGGTGTAGAAATCACTGGAACTGATTTTAGTGATGAACAATTTTCCAATTCGGGAGAAGGTACAGTTACCTCATCAAGTTCTACTTTTCTCCCACTCACTTCTTTCGAGAGAAACTCCTTCTCTAGAAAGGATCCATTTTTAGCAACGAATATCTTGCCTTCGGCTCTGTGATAGAAGGTGTACCCAACAATTTCCTTTGGATATTCTATGAAGACGCACTTCTCCGATTTGGGTTCGAGCTTATCAGGATGAAACTTTTTCACATAATTAAGCATCGCAGCCCCAAACTTTAAGAAACGACAACTTGGGTTTCTTGCTAAACCACAGTTCATATGGTGTCGTCTCAACGGATTTAGATGGTGCACTTTTAACGTGAATGCAGCTGTCTCTAATGCATAACCCAAAAACAATAGTGGTAAATGTTGGGGAACGTAGTAATTTCAAAAAATTTCCTACGCACACGCAAGATCATGGTGATGTATAGCAACGAGAGGGGAGAGTGTTGTCTACGTACCCTCGTAGACCGAAGCGGAAGCGATCACAACGTAGAGGAAGTAGTCGTACGTTCTCCTCGCGATCCGACCGATCCCGGCGCCGTTACTCCGGCGCCCCCGAGTTCTTGACACACGTACAGCTCGATGACGTCCCTCGTACTCCGATCCAGCCGAGTGTCGAGGGAGAGTTCCGTCAGCACGACGGCGTGGTGACGATCTTGATGTTCTACCGGCGCAGGGCTTCGCCTAAGCTTCGCGATGATATGACCGAGGTGGAATATGGTGGAGGGGGGCACCGCACACGGCTAAGGAACGATCCGTAGATCAAACTTGTGTGTTCTAGGGTGCCCACCTGCCCCCGTATATAAAGGAGCAAGGGGGGGTGCGACCGGCCTAGAGGAGGCGCGCCTGGAGGAGTCCTACTCCCACCGGGAGTAGGACTCCCCCCCTTTCCTAGTTGGAGTAGGATTGGGGGGAGGGAGAAGAAGGAAGGGGGGCGCCGCCCCCCCCCCTCCTTGTCCTATTCGGACTAGGGGGGGGAGGGGGCGCGCGGCCACCCCTGGCCGGCCCCTCCTCTTCTCCCTCGAGGCCCACTAAGGCCCAATAGCCTCCGGGAGGGTTCCGGTAACCCCCCGGTTTTCCGGTAAAATCCCGATTTCACCCGGAACCATTCCGAACTCCAAATATAGGCTTCCAATATATCAATCTTTATGTCTCGACCATTTCGAGACTCCTCGTCATGTCCATGATCACATCCGGGACTCCGAACTTCTTCGGTACATCAAAATACATAAACTCATAATTTAACAGTCATCGAAACCTTAAGCGTGCGGACCCTACGGTTCGAGAACAATGTAGACATGACCGAGACACGTCTCCGGTCAATAACCAATAGCAGGACCTGGATGCCCATATTGGCTCCTACATATTCTACGAAGATCTTTATCGGTCAGACCGCATAACAATATACGTTGTTCCCTTTGTCATCGGTATGTTACTTGCCCGAGATTCGATCATCGGTATCCAATACCTAGTTCAATCTCGTTACCGGCAAGTCTCTTTACTCGTTCCGTAATACATCATCTCACAGCTAACTCATTAGTTGTAATGCTTGCAAGGCTTAAGTGATGTGTATTACCGAGAGGGCCCAGAGATACCTCTCCGACAATCGGAGTGACAAATCCTAATCTCGAAATACGCCAACCCAACATCTGCCTTTGGAGACACCTGTAGTACTCCTTTATAATCACCCAGTTACGTTGTGACGTTTGGTAGTACCCAAAGTGTTCCTCCGGTAAACGGGAGTTGCATAATCTCATAGTTATAGGAACATGTATATGTCATGGATAAAAGCAATAGCAACATACTAAACGATCGGGTGCTAAGCTAATGGAATGGGTCATGTCAATCAGATCATTCAACTAATGATGTGACCTTGTTAATCAAATAACAACTCCTTGTCCATGGTTAGGAAACATAACCATCTTTGATTAACAAGCTAGTCAAGTAGAGGCATACTAGTGACACTCTGTTTGTCTATATATTCACACATGTATTATGTTTCCGGTTAATACAATTCTAGCATGAATAATAAACATTTATCATGATATGAGGAAATAAATAATAACTTTATTATTGCCTCTAGGGCATATTTCCTTCAGTCTCCCACTTGCACTAGAGTCAATAATCTAGATCACATCACCATGTGATTAACATCGATAGTTCACATCATCATGTGATTAACACCCATACTTCACATCGCCATGTGACCAACACCCAAAGGGTTTACTAGATTCACTAATCTATTTCACATCGCTATGTGATTAACACCCAAGAGTACTAAGGTGTGATCATGTTTTGCTTGTGAGAGAGTCTTAGTCAACGGGTCTTTCACATTCAGATCCGTTATGTATTTTGCAATTTTTCTATGTCTACAATGCTCTGCACGAAGCTACTCTAGCTAATTGCTCCCATTTTCAATATGTATCTAGATCGAGACTTAGAGTCATCCAGATCAGTGTCAAAACTTGCATCGACGTAACCCTTTACGACGAACCTTTTGTCACTTCCATAATCGAGAAACATATCCTTATTCCACTAAGGATAATTTTGACCGCTGTCCAGTGATCTACTCCTAGATCACTATTGTACTCCCTTGCCAAACTCAGTGTAGGGTATACAATAGATCTGGTACACAGCATGGCATACTTTATAGAACCTATGGCCAAGGCATAGGGAATGACTTTCATTCTCTTTCCATCTTCAGCCGTGGTCGGGTTTTGAGTCTTACTCAATTTCACACCTTGTAACACAGGCAAGAACTCTTTCTTTGACTGTTCCATTTTGAACTACTTCAAAATCTTGTCAAGGTATGTACTCATTGAAAAACTTATCAAGCGTCTTGATCTATCTCTATAGATCTTGATGCTCAATATGTAAGTAGCTTTACCGAGGTCTTTCTTTGAAAAACTCCTTTCAAACACTTCTTTATGCTTTGCAGAATAATTCTACATTATTTCTGATCTACAATATGTCATTCACATATACTTATCAGAAATGCTGTAGTGCTCCCACTCACTTTTTAGTAAATACAGGCTTCACCGTAAGTCTGTATAAAACTATATGCTTTGATCAACTCATCAAAGCGTATATTCCAACTCCGAGATGCTTGCACCAGTCCATAGATGGATCGCTGGAGCTTGCACACTTTGTTAGCTCCCTTTGGATCGATAAAACCTTCTGGTTGCATCATATACAACTCTTCCTCCTGAAACCCATTCAGGAATGCAGTTTTTACATCCATTTGCCAAATTTCATAAGTTGTGGCAATTGCTAACATGATTCGGACAGACTTAAGCATCGCTACAGTTGAGAAAATCTCATTGTAGTCAACACCTTGAACTTGTCAAAAACCTTTTTGCGACAAGTCGAGCTTTGTAGATAGTAACACTACTATCAGCGTCCGTCTTCCTCTTGAAGATCCATTTATTTTCTATGGCTTGCCGATCATCGGGCAACGCCACCAAAGTCCACACTTTGTTCTCATACATGGATCTCATCTCAGATTTCATGGCCTCAAGCCATTTCGCGGAATCTGGGCTCATCATCGCTTCCTCATAGTTCGTAGGTTCATCATGATCTAGTTACATGACTTCCAGAACAGGATTACCGTACCACTCTGGTGCGGATCTCACTCTGGTTTACCTACGAGATTCGGTAGTAACTTGATCTGAAGTTACATGACTATCATCATTAGCTTCCTCACTAATTGGTGCAGTAGTCACAGGAACAGATTTCTGTGATGAACTACTTTCCAATAAGGGAGTAGGTACAATTACCTCATCAAGTTCTACTTTCCTCCCACTCACTTCTTTCGAGAGAAACTCCTTCTCTAGAAAGGATCCATTTATTAGCAACGAATGTTTTGCCTTCGGATCTGTGATAGAAGGTGTACCCAACAATTTCCTTTGGGTATTCTATGAAGACACACTTCTCCGATTTGGGTTTGAGCTTATCAGGATGAAACTTTTTCACATAAGCATCGCAGCCCCAAACTTTAAGAAACGACAACTTTGGTTTCTTGCTAAACCACAGTTCATATAGTGTCGTCTCAACGGATTTAGATGGTGCCCTATTTAACGTGAATGCAGCTGTCTCTAATGCATGATCCCAAAACGATATTGGTAAATCGGTAAGAAACATCATAGATTGTACTATATCCAATAAAGTACGGTTATGACGTTCGGACACACCATTATGATGTGGTGTTCCAGGTGGCATGAATTTGTGAAACTATTCCACATTGTTTTAATTGAATACCAAACTCGTAACTCAAATATTTGTCTCCGCGATCAGATCGTAGAAACCTTATTTTCTTGTCACGATGATTTTTCCACTTCACTCTGAAATTCTTTGAACCTTTCAACTATTTCAGACTTATATTTCATCAAGTAGATATACCCATATCTGCTCAAATCATCTGTGAAGGTCAGAAAATAACGATACCCACCGCGAGCCTTGACACTCATTGGATCGCACACATCAGTATGTATTATTTCCAATAAGTCAGCTGCTCGCTCCACTGTTCCGGAGAACGGAGTCTTAGTCATCTTGCCCATGAGGCATGGTTCGCAAGCATCAAGTGATTCATAATCAAGTGATTCCAAAATCCCATCAGCATGGAGTTTCTTCATGCGCTTTACACCAATATGACCTAAACGGCAGTGCCACAAATAAGTTGCACTATCATTATTAACTTTGCATCTTTTGGTTTCAATATTATGAATATGTGTATCACTACGATCGAGATCCAATGAACCATTTTCATTGGGCGTGTAACCATATAAGGTTTTATTCATGTAAACAGAACAACAATTTATTCTCTTACTTAAATGAATAACCGTTTTGCAATAAACACGATCAAATCATATTCATGCTCAACGCAAACACCAAATAACATTTATTTAGGTTCAACACTAATCCCGAAAGTATAGGGAGTGTGCAATGATGATCATATCAATCTTGAAACTATTTTCAACACACATCATCACTTCAACCTTAACTAGTTTATGTTTATTCTGCAACTCCCGTTTCGAGTTACTACTCTTAGCAACTGAACCAGTACCAAATACCGAGGGGTTGCTATAAACACTAGTAAAGCACACATCAAACACCTGTATATCAAATATACCCTTTTCCACTTTGCCATCCTTCTTATCCACCAAATATTTAGGGCAGTTCCGCTTCCAGTGACCATTTCCTTTGTAGTGTAAGCACTCAGTTTCAGGCTTTGGTTCAGCTTTGGGCTTCTTCGTGGGAGTGACAACTTGCTTGTCAATCTACTTGAAGTTCCCCTTTCTTTCCCTTTGCCCTTTTCTTGAAACTAGTGATCTTGTCAACCATCAACACTTGATGCTCTTTCTTGATTTCTACCTTCGTCGATTTCAACATCACGAAGAGCTCGGGAATCATTTTCGTCATCCCTTGTATACTATAGTTCATCACGAAGTTCTACTAACTTGGTGATGGTGACTAGAGAATTCTGTCAATCACTATCTTATCTGGAAGATTAACTCCCACTTGATTCAAGCAATTGTAGTACCCAGACAATCTGAGCACATGCTCACTAGTTGAGCGACTCTCCTCCATCTTTTAGCTATAGAACTTGTTGAAGACTTCATATCTCTCAACTCGGGTATTTGCTTGAAATATTAACTTCAATTCCTGGAACATCTCATATGGTCCATGATGTTCAAAACATCTTTGAAGTCCCGATTCTAAGCCATAAAGCATGGTGCACAAAACTATCAAGTAGTCATCATACTGAGCTAGCCAAACGTTCATAACGTCTGCATCTGCTCCTGCAATAGGTCTGTCACCTAGCGGTGCATTAAGGACATAATTCTTCTGTGCAGCAATGAGGATAAACCTCAGATCACGGATCAAATCCGCATCATTGCTACTAACATTTTTCAACACAATTTTCTCTAGGAACATATCAAAATAAACATATGAAAGCAACAACGCAAGCTATTGATCTTACAACATAATTTGCAAAATACTACCAGGACTAAGTTCATGATAAATTTAAGTTCAATTAATCATATTACTTAAGAACTCCCACTTAGACAGACATCTCTCTAGTCATCTAAGTGATCACGTGATCCAAATCAACTAAACCATAACCGATCATCACGTGAGATGGAGTAGTTTTCAATGGTGAACATCTTATGTTGATCATATCTACTATATGATTCACGCTCGACCTTTCGGTCTCCGTGTTCCGAGGCCATATCTGCATATGCTAGGCTCGTCAAGTTTAACCTGAGTATTCTGCGTGTGCAAAACTGGCTTGCACCCGTTGTAGATGGACGTAGAGCTTATCACACCCGATCATCACGTGGTGTCTCGGCACGACGAACTTTGGCAACGGTGCATACTCAGGGAGAACACTACTTGATAATTTTAGTGAGAGATCATCTTAAAATGCTACCGTCAATCAAAGCAAGATAAGATGCATAAAGGATAAACATCACATGCAATCAATATAAGTGATATGATATGGCCATCATCATCTTGTGCTTGTGATCTCCATCTCTGAAGCACCGTCGTGATCACCATCGTCACCGGCGCGACACCTTGATCTTCATCGTAGCATCGTTGTCGTCTATGCCATCTATTGCTTCTACGACTATCGCTACCGCTTAGTGATAAAGTAAAGCAATTACAGGGCGTTTGCATTTCATACAATAAAGCGACAACCATATGGCTCCAGCCAGTTGCCGATAACTTCGGTTACAAAACATGATCATCTCATACAATAAAATATAGCATCACGTCTTGACCATATCACATCACAACATGCCCTGCAAAAACAAGTTAGACGTCCTCTACTTTGTTGTTGCAAATTTTACGTGGCTGCTACGGGCTTTAGCAAGAACCAATCTCACCTACGCATCAAAACCACAACGATACTTCGTCAAATAGACTCCGTTTTAACCTTCTCAAGGACCGGGCGTAGCCACACTCGGTTCAACTAAAGTGAGAGAGACAGACACCCGCCAGTCACCTTTAAGCAACGAGTGCTCGTAGCGGTGAAACCAGTCTCGCGTAAGCGTACGCGTAATGTCGGTCCGGGCCGCTTCATCTCACAATACCGCTGAACCAAAGTATGACATGCTGGTAGGTAGTATGACTTGTATCGCCCACAACTCACTTGTGTTCTACTCGTGCAAAACATCAAACCATAAAAACCTAGGCTCGGATGCCACTGTTGGGGAACGTAGTAATTTCAAAAAATTTCCTACGCACATGCAAGATCATGGTGATGTATAGCAATGAGAGGGGAGAGTGTTGTCTATGTACCCTCGTAGACCGAAGCGGAAGCGATCACAACGTAGAGGAAGTAGTCGTACGTTCTCCTCGCGATCCGACCGATCCCGGCGCCGTTACTCCGGCGCCCCCGAGTTCTTGATACACGTACAGCTCGATGACGTCCCTTGTACTCCGATCCAGCCGAGTGTCGAGGGAGAGTTCCGTCAGCACGACGGCGTGGTGACGATCTTGATGTTCTACCGGCGCAGGGCTTCGCCTAAGCTTCGCGACGATATGAACGAGGTGGAATATGGTGGAGGGGGGCACCGCACACGGCTAAGGAACGATCCGTAGATCAAACTTGTGTGTTCTAGGGTGCCCACCTGCCCCCGTATATAAAGGAGCAAGGGGGGGTGCGGCCGGCCTAGAGGAGGCCCGCCTGGAGGAGTCCTACTCCCACCGGGAGTAGGACTCCCCCCCTTTCCTAGTTGGAGTAGGATTGGGGGGAGGGAGAAGAAGGAAGGGGGGCGCCGCCCCCCCCTCCTTGTCCTATTCGGACTAGGGGGGGAGGGGGCGCGCGGCCACCCCTGGCCGGCCCCTCCTCTTCTCCCTCGAGGCCCACTAAGGCCAAATAGCCTCCGGGAGGGTTCCAGTAACCCCCCGGTTTTCCGGTAAAATCCCAATTTCACCCGGAACCATTCCGAACTCCAAATATGGGCTTCCAATATATCAATCTTTATGTCTCGACCATTTCGAGACTCCTCGTCATGTCCGTGATCACATCCGGGACTCCGAACTTCTTCGGTACATCAAAATACATAAACTCATAATATAACAGTCATCGAAACCTTAAGCGTGCGGACCCTACGGTTCGAGAACAATGTAGACATGACCGAGACACGTCTCCGGTCAATAACCAATAGCGGGACCTGGATGCCCATATTGGCTCCTACATATTCTACGAAGATCTTTATCGGTCAGACCGCATAACAATATACGTTGTTCCCTTTGTCATCGGTATGTTACTTGCCCGAGATTCGATCATCGGTATCCAATACCTAGTTCAATCTCGTTACCGGCAAGTCTCTCTACTCGTTCCGTAATACATCATCTCACAGCTAACTCATTAGTTGTAATGCTTGCAAGGCTTAAGTGATGTGTATTACCGAGAGGGCCCAGAGATACCTCTCCGACAATCGGAGTGACAAATCCTAATCTCGAAATACGCCAACCCAACATCTGCCTTTGGAGACACCTGTAGTACTCCTTTATAATCACCCAGTTACGTTGTGACGTTTGGTAGTACCCAAAGTGTTCCTCCGGTAAACGGGAGTTGCATAATCTCATAGTTATAGGAACATGTATAAGTCATGGATAAAAGCAATAGCAACATACTAAACGATCGGGTGCTAAGCTAATGGAATGGGTCATGTCAATCAGATCATTCAACTAATGATGTGACCTTGTTAATCAAATAACAACTCCTTGTCCATGGTTAGGAAACATAACCATCTTTGATTAACAAGCTAGTCAAGTAGAGGCATACTAGTGACACTCTGTTTGTCTATATATTCACACATGTATTATGTTTCCGGTTAATACAATTCTAGCATGAATAATAAACATTTATCATGATATGAGGAAATAAATAATAACTTTATTATTGCCTCTAGGGCATATTTCCTTCAGTAAATCAGTAAGAGACATCATAGATCGCACCATATCCAATGAAGTGCGGTTACGATGTTCGGACACACCATAACATTGTGGTGTTCCAGGTGGCGTGAGCTGTGAAACAATTTCATATTGTTTTAATTGAAGACCAAACTCATAACTCAAATATTCGTCTCCGCGATCAAATCGCAGAAACTTTATTTTCTTGTTACGATGATTTTTCCATTTCACTCCGAAATTCTTTGAACCTTTCAATTATTTCAGACTTATGTTTCATCAAGTAGATATACCCATATCTTCTCAAATCATCTGTGAAGGTCAGAAAATAATGATACACGCCGCGAGCCTCTACACTCATCGGATCACATACATTGGTATGTATTATTTCCAATAAGTCAGTAGCTCATTCCATTGTTCCGGAGAACGGAGTTTTAGTCATCTTGCCAAAAAAAGGCACGGTTCGCAAGCATCAAATGATTCATAACCAAGTGATTCTGAAAATCCATCTTTATGGAGTTTCTTCATGCGCTTTACACCGATATGACCCAAACGGCAGTGCCACAAATAAGTTGCACTATCATTATTAACTTTGCATCTTTTGGCATCCATATTATGAATATGTGTATCACTACGATCGAGATCCAACAAACTATTTTCATTGGGTGTATGACCATCAAAGGTTTTATTCATTTAAACAGAACAATAATTATTCTCTGATTTTAAATGAATAACCGTATTGCAATAAACATGATCAAATCATATTCATGCTCAATGCAAACGTCAAATAACATTTATTTAGGTTCAACACTAATCCCGAAAGTATAGGGAGTGTGCGATGATGATCATATCAATCTTGGAACTACTTCCAACACTCATCGTCACTTCCCCTTCAACTAGTCTCTGTTTATTCTGTAACTCCTATTTCGAGTTACTAATCTTAGCAACCGAACAAGTATCAAATACTCAGGGGCTACTGTAAACACTAGTAAGGCACACATCAAACACCTGTACATCAAATATACCCTTGTTCACTTTGCCATCCTTCTTATCCACCAAATATTTAGGGCATTTCCGCTTCCAGTGACCATTTCCTTTGCAGTGTAAGCACTCAGTTTCAGGCTTTGGTCCAGCTTTGGTCTTCTTCACGGGAGTGACAACTTGTTTGCCATTCTACTTGAAGTTTCCCTTTCTTTCCCTTTGCCCTTTTCTTGAAACTAGTCGTCTTGTCAATCATCAACACTTGATGCTCTTTCTTGATTTCTACCTTCGTCAATTTCAACATCACGAAGAGCTCGGGAATCACTTTCGTCATCCCTTGCATACTATAGTTCATCACGAAGTTCTACTAACTTGGTGATGGTGAGAGAACTCTGTCAATCACTATCTTATCTGGAAGATTAACTCCCACTTGATTCAAGCGATTGAAGTACCCAGACAATCTGGGCACATGCTCACTAGTTGAGCGATTCTCCTCCATCTTTTAGCTATAGAACTTGTTGGAGACTTCATATCTCTCAACTCGGGTATTTGCTTGAAATATTAACTTCAATTCCTGGAACATCTCATATGGTCCATGCCGTACAAAACGTCTTTGAAGTCCCGATTCTAAGCCATAAAGCATGGTGCACAAAACTATCAAGTAGTCATCATATTGAGCTAGCCAAACGTTCATAACGTCTGCATCTGCTCCTGCAATAGGTCTGTCACCTAGCAGTGCATCAAGGACATAATTCTTCTGTGCAGGAATGAGGGTAAACCTCAGATCACGGATCCAATCCGCATCATTGCTACTAACATCTTTCAACATAGTTTTCTCTAGGAACATATCAAAATAGACAAATGAAAGCAACAACGCGAGCTATTGATCTACAACATAATTTGCAAAATACTACCAGGACTAAGTTCATGATAAATTTAAGTTCAATTAATCATATTACTTAAGAACTCCCACTTAGACAGACATCTGTCTAGTCATCTAAGTGATCACGTGATCCAAATCAACTAAACCATAACCGATCATCACGTGAGATGGAGTAGTTTTCAATGGTGAACATCACTATGTTGATCATATCTACTATATGATTCACGGTCGACCTTTCGGTCTCCGTGTTCCGAGGCCATATCTGCATATGCTAGGCTCGTCAAGTTTAACCTGAGTATTCCGCGTGTGCAAAACTGGCTGGCACCCGTTGTAGATGGACGTAGAGCTTATCACACCCGATCATCACGTGGTGTCTGGGCACGACGAACTTTGGCAACGGTGCATACTCAGGGAGAACACTTCTTGATAATTAGTGAGAGATCATCTTAAATTGCTACCGTCAATCAAAGCAAGATAAGATGTATAATGGATAAACATCATATGCAATCAAAATAAGTGATATGATATGGCCATCATCATCTTGTGCTTGTGATCTCCATCTCCGAAGCATTGTCGTGATCACCATCGTCACCGGCGCGACACCTTGATCTCCATCGTAGCATCGTTGTCGTTTACACCATCTATTGATTCTACGACTATCGCTACCGCTTAGTGATAAAGTAAAGCAATTATAGGGCGTTTGCATTTCATACAATAAAGCGACAACCATATGGCTCCTGCCAGTTGCCGATAACTTCGGTTACCAAACATGATCATCTCATACAATAAAATATAGCATCATGTCTTGGCCATATCACATGACAACATGCCCTGCAAAAACAAGTTAGACGTCCTCTACTTTGTTGTTGCAAGTTTTACTTGGCTGCTACGGGCTGAGCAAGAACCGTTCTTACCTACGCATCAAAACCACAATGATAGTTCGTCAAGTTGGTGCTGTTTTAACCTTCGCAAGGACCGGGTGTAGCCATACTCGATTCAGCTAAAGTGAGAGAGACAGACACCCGCCAGCCACCTTTAAGCACGAGTGCTCGTAACGGTGAAACCAGTCTCGCGTAAGCGTACGCGTAATGTCGGTCCGGGCCGCTTCATCTCACAATACCGCCGAACCAAAGTATGACATGCTGGTAAGCAGTATGACTTGTATCGCCCACAACTCACTTGTGTTCTACTCGTGCATATAACATCAACGCATAAAACCTAGGCTCGGATGCCACTGTTGGGGAACGTAGTAATTTCAAAAAAATTCCTACGCACACGCAAAATCATGGTGATGGCATAACAACGAGAGGGGAGAGTATTCGTCCACGTACCCTCGTAGACCATAAGCGGAAGCGTTAGCACAACGCGGTTGATGTAGTCGTACGTCTTCACGATCTGACCGATCCAAGCACCGAACGTACGGGGCCTCCGAGTTCAGCACACGTTCAGCTCGATGACGATCTCCGGCCTCCGATCCAGCGAAGCTCCGGAGATGAGTTCCGTCAGCACGACGGCGTGGTGACGATGATGATGTTCTACCGGCGCAGGGCTTCGCCTAAACTCCGCGACGATATGACCGAGGTGGAATATGGTGGAGGGGGGCACCGCACACGGCTAAGGAACGATCCGTAGATCAACTTGTGTGTCTATGGGGTGCCCCCCGCCCCCGTATATAAAGGGGGAGAGGAGGAGGGGGCCGGCCTAAGGGGAGGCGCGCCCTAGGAGGGGGAAACCTACTCCCTTTCCTATTCCAAGAAGGAGGGGGAAGGAAGGAGTGGGAGAGGGGGAAGGCAAGGGGGGCGCCGCCCCCCTTCCTTGTCCTATTCGGACTCAAGGGGAGGGGGCGCGCCACTTGCCCTGGCCGGCCCCTATCTCTCTCCAATAGGGCCCATCAAGGCCCATTACTTCCCGGGGGGGGGGGGGGTTCCGGTAACCCTCCGGTACTCCGGTTTTTCTCCGAAAACTCCCAGAACACTTCCGGTGTCCGAATATAGTCATCCAATATATCAATCTTTATGTCTCGACCATTTCGAGACTCCTCGTCATGTCCGTGATCATATCCGGGACTCCGAACAAACTTCGGTACATCAAAACTTGTAAACTCATAATAAAACTGTCATCGTAATGTTAAGCGTGCGGACCCTACGGGTTCGAGAACTATGTAGACATGACCTAGAACCATTCTCGGTCAATAACCAATAGCGGGACCTGGATGCCCATATTGGTTCCTACATATTCTATGAAGATCTTTATCGGTCAAACCGCATAACAACATACGTTGTTCCCTTTGTCATCGGTATGTTACTTGCCCGAGATTTGATCGTCGGTATCTAATACCTAGTTCAATATCGTTACCGGCAAGTCTCTTTGCTCGTTCCGTAATACATCATTTCATAACTAACTCATTAGTTACAGTGCTTGCAAGGCTTAGGTGATGAGTATTACCGAGAGGGCCCAGAGATACCTCTCCGACAATCGGAGTGACAAAACCTAATCTCGAATTATGCCAACCCAACATGTACCTTCGGAGACACCTGTAGAGCACCTTTATAATCACCCAGTTACGTTGTGACGTTTGGTAGCACACAAAGTGTTCCTCCGGTAAACGGGAGTTGTATAATCTCATAGTTGCAGGAACTTTGTATAAGTCATGAAGAAAGCAATAGCAACATACTAAACGATCAAGTGCTAGGCTAACGGAATGGGTCATGTCAATCACATCATTCTCCTAATGATGTGATCCCACTAATCAAATGACAACACATGTCTATGGTTAGGAAACATAACCATCTTTGATCAACAAGCTAGTCAAGTAGAGGCATACTAGTGACACTATGTTTGTCTATGTATTCACACATGTATTATGTTTCCGGTTAATACAATTCTAGCATGAATAATAAACATTTATCATGAAATAAGGAAATAAATAATAACTTTATTATTGCCTCTAGGGCATATTTCCTTCACATCGGAGGCACGGGAGGACTAGAAACGTATGCACGGAAAGGACGACATACATCAGGGTCATGCCAGCTATGCTCCTACCAAAGAAGAGAAGGAAATCTTCTTTGAATGCCTCCTTAGTATGAAGGTACCGTCTGACTTCTCGTTGAATATAAAGGGAATAATAAATATGGCAGAGAAAAAGTTTCAGAACCTAAAGTCTCATGACTGCCACGTGATTATGAGGCAGCTGCTTCCGGTTGCATTGAGGGGGCTTCTACTGAAAAATGTTCGATTAGCCATTGTGAAGCTATGCGCATTCCTCAATGCAATCTCTCAGAAGGTAATCGATCCAGAAATCATATAAATGTTGGAGAATGATTTGGTGCAATGTCTTGTCAGTTTCGAGTTGGTGTTCCCACCATCCTTCTTCAATATCATGACACACGTCCTAGTTCACCTATGCGAAGAGATTGCCATTCTGGGTCCTGTATTTCTACATAATATGTTTCCCTTTGAGAGGTTCATGGGAGTCTTAAATAAATATGTTCATAACCGTGCTAGGCCAGAAGGAAGCATCTCCAAGGGCCATGAAAATGAGGAAGTCATTGAGTTTTGTGTTGACTTTATTCCTGACCTTAAGTCTATTGGTGTTCCAAAATCGCGGCATAAGGGCAGACTGGGTGGAAATGGCATGCTAGGACTGAATCAAATAATATGTATGGACGAGCATTCTCTCACTGAAGCACACTACACAGTTCTACAAAATTCCGCCTTGGTGGCTCTGTATATGGAGGAAACACAAGAATATACTTAGCTTCAAATACCTGGAGCAGTCTGAAGACTGGATTACACGTGAACAAACGAGGACTTTCGCCGGTTGGTTGCAGACACATGTCATGCATGACGCCGCTATTGAAGATGACTTGTACTTGTTGTCCCAGTTACCATCTTCGAATATAATGTCTTTCAAAGGGTACGAGATAAATGAGAATAAATTTTACACGATCGTCCAAGATCAAAAGAGCACCAACCAAAATAGTGATGTCCGTTTTGATGCAGCAACAATTAGGGGAAAGGACAAATATTATGGTTACATCGAGGAGATATGGGAACTTGACTATGGACGTGATTTGAAGGTCCCTTTGTTTCGGTGCAAATGAGTCAATATGACAGGAGGCGGCGTAAAGGAAGACCCGCATTACGGAATGACAACAGTGGATCTCAACAATCTTGCGTACGCAGACGAACCATTCATCCTAGCCAATGATGTGGCGCAGGTTTTCTATGTGAAGGACATGTCTATAAAGCCAAGAAAAATAGAAGATAAGGAAGTGAATACATCATACGATGAGCCAAAGCGCCACATAGTTCTTTCAGGGAAAAGAAACATCGTGGGAGTGAATGACAAGACAGACATGTCAGAAGATTATGAAAAGTTTCATGTAATTGTTCCCTTCACAGTGAATATTGACCCGAGCATCTAGTTAAATGATGAAGATTGTCCATGATTACGGCGTAAAGGGACACACTCGAAGAAAAAGTTTCATACCCAAAGACAGTAGGGAATCTTTGTAATAGTTATGGTGCTTATGTGTTCTGCATTTGAAACATGTACTTTTGTGCTTCGGACAAACGTGTACCTTTCTGACTCCATTTGCTAATTTTCAGCTCATTTACTGTTTGTTTGAGCTAAATGACCCTAAAATTGAAAATCACTACAAATGAACTCTGAAAAGGTTGAAAGTTGGCATGGTATCAGCATTTCACCCACATAGCATGTGCAAAAAAGTTGAGAGGGTTATGGCAAAAACTAGATGCACTTCGCGTACAAAATGGACAATCTCTTTGGAAGTATCAGGGTTTTGGACGAAAACTCATCTGTTACAAAGGCAATTCATTTTTTTAACTTATTACAACTACAGACATTTTGTGTGTTCAATATGCACCATTCAAAGCCACTTCATCAACTTTCAACACTTTCTGACTTCATTTGCTAATTTTCTGCTTATTTGCTGACTTTTTTTGAGCTAAATGGCCCTGAAATTGAAAAGCACTACAAATGAACTTTGAAAAGCTTGAAAGTTGGCATGGTTTCATCATTTCACCCACATAGCATGTGCCAAAAAGTAGAGCGCATTACGGCAAAAACTAGATCCACTTCGTTTCTCTTTCGAAGTATCAGAATTTCGGACGAAAACTCATCTGTTACAAAGGCAATTCATTTTTTTAACTTATTACAACTCCAGACTTTTTGTGCATTCAGTATGCATCATTCGAAGCCATGTCAACAACTTTCAACCCTTTCTGACATCATTTGCTATTTTTCAAGCATTTACTGATTTTTTGAGCTAAATGACCCTGAAATTGAAAAGCACTACAAATGAACTCTGAAACGGTTAAAATTTGGCATGGTATCATCATTTCACCCACATAGCATGTTAAAAAAGTAGAGAGGGTTACGGCAAAAACTAGATCGACTTCGTGTACAAAATGGACAATCTCTTTCGAAGTATCAGGGTTTCGGTATTAAATAACCTAAGTATTACCAAATTGAATATAATGATAAAAAACTAATATTAAACATAAAAACAAAGAATCACTGAAAAATCTATTTTTAAAGTAAAGTTATTCACAAACTAGTGATTCACACAAATTTTAAATAATTCAAATTTAAACTATTCAAATTTGAAAACTACTGGCACTAAAAGAAAGTTTGTACTTATTTGTACCTAAAGCAAAAATATTCAGAAAGAAACTCTAAATACAGCAAAAAAAACTCCGAAATAAATAAAAGAAAATAAATAAAACAGAAAAGAAAAAAAAGAAAAACTAAATAAAAAATAGCCCGCCTACTGAGCCACAACGGCCTGCATACGACTGAAAACCCAACAGCAGTTGGGCCAGGATGCAGGTCCGCAAGGACCAGTAGGCCCGGGCAGCGCACCAGAGTTAGGCCTAGAAGCCTGCTATAGAAAGGAGTTCGATACTACGCCCGCGCTGGGGCTTTTAAACAGATGTGGCTGCTCTTCGCTAGGCGAGGTGGGACTAAACTTCCTGCCACGACGCCTGGTAGCGCACCCCCTTTAGTACCGGGTCGTGGCTACAACCGGTACTAAAAGGAGGTCTTTAGTACCGGTTGCAGCCATGACCTGGTACTAAAGGGGGTCGCTTCCTGCCACTTGGACCGGCCAAATTTGACCTTTAGTACCGGTTCGTGGCTCCAACCGGTACTAAAGGTCCATCCTATATAAGCAGCACTTACAAAAATTTACAGTTTCCTCTTCCTCTTCCTCTCTGCTTTCGACATAGCCGCCGCCCCCTGTCGCCACCCCCGTCATGCACCATCACCGTCGCCATCTCCTTTGCCGCCCCCGTCGAGCGTCGTCGCCGCACCCGTCCCTGTCGCCGTGCCCGTCGTCGCCGTCTCGCCGCCGCCCCGTCGCCGCCGTCTCGCCGCCGCCCCGTCGCCGCCCCCCGTCGCCGCCCCGTCGCCCCGCTGTGAGCCCCCTATGCCATCGCTGCACCCTCGATCACCCGATCGAGCTTGCCACCGCGCGCACACACATTACACACACATACACATTTTTCTTAATTATTTTTCGTTTTTTTTATACTTTTAGTTATGTAAATGTTACATTAATGTCAAAGTTTTAGCTATATGAATTAGATTAATGTTAAAGTTTTTAGCAAGATGAATTAGATTAATGTCAAATTGTTAGATTATCGAATTAGATATATTAATGTCAAATGTTAGATGAATGTTAGATTAATGTCCATATAGTAATGTTAGAAATGTTAGAAATGTTAGTTAAAAATGTTAGATGAATTTTGATGTCAATGATGTTACATTAAATGTTAGTTAGATGAATTTTAGATATAGCAATGTTAGTTAGTCACAATCCAATCATTTAAAAATGTTACATTTGCATATAGTATTTTTTTTCTCAACGTCAACGATGCCCGACCCGCATCCTCATCGTCGACCCATTCGCGAAGACGTCCTACTTCAAAGGAGCCATGTCCGGGACTAGGCTCCGCTGGGCTGGCACTGGGATGTGCTACCTTCAGGGGCGCGCCGCTTGGTGAGGAACCCAGCCCTGGGTCTGGTCGTCGACACGAAGCTCCTTTGGTGGCGTTCGTGTGGGCCACTTTCGGTGCGGAGGGAGCCGGCCCCGCTGGAGATGGTACATCGCCGTGTCAGGAAGGAGGATGAGCACATCCGTTGCTACTTGGCTGCTATGGACGTCAGGTTCTCCAATACCTGGCAGGTTCTTCGGGGCTCTCACCCGAGCTATGATCCTGTGATGGTTCCTTCTCTTTGGGTGTCCACCGCCCGTGCCTCAGAAACCGCGAGTGAACTAGATAATTCGATAGTATTCAATCTATAGTAGCTAGCTAGTGATGTATTCGATAATATTCGAGATGATTCGAGATTATATTCGATGATGCATATTAATTATCTACTATGATTCAGTTTTATCTTTGAGATGCATATATATTATCTACTATTATTCAGGATGCATGTCAATTATCTACTATTATTTGATATGTGTACTAAATTGTTTTATATTTCTTTTAGATTAGTTAAATAAAAGTTATGGCGGACAATACTGACAGAGAAGGAGAAGAGGCTATGTTCGAGCTCATACACTCCCCGAGCCAGCCAGATGATTAGAATGAAGAAGATGACGGCTCCTAATATCTGAACAATTCCGGGGAGGGTGATATGATATTCGATCATGACGACTGAATTGATGAAGTCCAGAACTATGATGATGATCTTGAAATATCAAATACCGGCGAGGTATGTTTATAGAAGTAGCCATCTGGTGATCATCACATGTTTTAAATGATTTTGTTTCGCTCCATCCCACTTCTCTCTGCTCCGCTCCATCCCGCGCCATCGCCGCCGCTCCGTCCCGCGCCGTCGCCGCCCCCGTCCTCATCTCGGCGTCCCCGTCGACTCCGCGCCGCCCCTCTCGCCGGCCCATCCCCGTCGCCGCATCGGCCCGTCGCCGTCCCCTCGCCTCGCCGCCGCCGTCACCTTGGACCTCGCCGTCGCCTGGACCTCGCCCGTGATGTGAGCCCCTCTCCCCGGCCCCTCTCCTCCCTCCAATCGAAGCTGCCGCGCCGCCGGCGCCGTAGGTGCACACGCGCGCGCGCACACACACACACAAACACACACACAATGTATTCATCTTTTGCACTAGACTCTGTTTTCAGTTTTTAGTTTTTAGTTTTTTCTGTTTTTTATACAAAGGTTTTAGATGAATTAATTAATTAGATTAGATTAATGTCAAATAGTATATAGAAATGTTAGAAATGTTATAGAAATGTTAGTTATATAGAAATGTTAGAAATTTTAGAAATGTTAGTTTTAGCTCGATGAATTAGATTAATTTCAAATTGTTAGACGATGATCGATGTTTTTTTTAGTTTCTTATAATTTTAGTTACAGAAATTTAGAATTTGCATATAAGAAATCACAATCCAATCATTTAAAAATGTTACTTTTGCGGCGTATAGTATTTGTTCTTGGCGACGCCCGGCCCGCATCCTCCCAGTCGACCCGTTTGCGACGACGTCCTGCTACAGAGGACCCATGTCTGGGACTGGGCTCTGTCGGGCTGGCACTGGGAGGTGCTACCATCAGGGGCTCGCCGCTTGGTGAGGAACCCGCCCCCGGGTCCCATCGTCGACCCTGAGCTCCTTTGGTGGTGTTCCCGTGGGCCACTTTCGGTGCGGAGGGAGCCAGCCCCGTCGGAGGTGGTGCGTCGCCGTGTCAGGGAGGAGGACGAGCACATCCGTCGCTACATGGCTGCTATGGACGTCAGGTTCTCCAATACCTGGAAGGTTCTTTCGGGAGATGACCGGAGATATGATCCGGTGATGGTTCCTTCTCTTTGGGTGTCCACCGCCTGCGCCTAAGGAACCGCGAGTGGCCTAGATTATTCTGTAGTATTCGATCTTTACTTGCTAGCTAGCTAGCTAGTGATGTATTCAATATACAATATTCGAGACGATGTATTCAAGATTATATTTTATTCGAGACGATGTATTCGAGATTATATATTATTTGAGACGATGCATTCGAGATTATATATTATTCGAGACGATGCATATTATGTACTATGATTCAGTTTTTCCCTATTGATTGCATGCATGCATTGTAATTTGAATACTAAATTGTTTTATATTTCGTCTGGATTAGTTAAATAAAAGCTTTGGCGGACAATACCGGCAGAGAGGGAGAAGTGGCCCTGTTCGAGATCATACGCTCCCCTCGCGGGCCAGATGATCGAAATGAAGAAGGTGACGGCTCCCAATGTCTGAACAATATCGGGGAGGGTGATGATATGATATTCAATCGCGACGACCGAATTGATGAAGTCATGGATGACTATGATTATGATGGTTGATCTTGAAATAACAGAGACCGGCGAGGTATATTTATATAAGCAGGAACCTGCTAATCATCACATGTTTTAAATGATTTGAATATATATTAACGAATCGGTCTTTCTTCTTTCAGCCCTCTGGATCGAGCAAACCGTCTGCAAGGAGCAGGACAGTGCGAGGCCTGGCCAAAAAGTTGAAGGAAGGCATAAAGTAGAATATCGATGCCATCAAACATAATGGCGGACCTATCGAGCCTAAGAAGAATGCGGGCAAGTTCGTTTGTTAGTGTGAAGTTCTTGTGAAGGACCAACTCCCGATCTCCATTCAAGAATGCAAAAAGCCAGCAAAGCAACTTCCAGATCTTACTTTTGTTGACGATAGAGCAAAAAAAACTGCTTTAGGAATCTCTCATGTCACATTTCACCCTACCAGATCATTTCACAGATGCAGATGTTCAGAAAGTCAAGGACGTTAGTCTTAGGAAGATGGCGGCTACATTCAACAACCACAAGAAAACTATATGGGCCAAGTACGTTGAAGGAGCAAAGAAGACTCTAGAATTCACGGGAACACTTGAGAAGCAAAGAGATCACTAGCCAACTTTCATGAAATTCAAGGAATCGGAATTAGCTAAGGAACGGTCGAGAATAAACACGATCAATGCCGCGAAAAAGAAGCATCACCATAGGCTGGGGCTAGGTGGCTACGCCGTGGCCCGGCCTAAGTGGGATAAGGCTGAGCAAGACATGGTAGATGCAGGGGTCAGTCCAGTTACACTGAGCTGGCCCCCGAGGTGCATGACTTGGTGCTATGCGCATGGGGGGGGGGGGGGCGTTGGACCCAAAGATAGGCTAGGTTTTGAAGAAGGCAAGTCTTAAAGGAGCCGACCTCAAATTACTTGTTGCAATAGAAGAGGCTCGAACGGGGGTGTTCACGCCTAACAGAGAGAACGACGAGCTTACGCGCGTCCTGGGAAATCCTGAACACGAGGCAAAGGCATTGTTCCGTGGTATGAGGGGTTTGCGGACTGGAACGCTGGCTACACAAGCCCTGCGAGAAAGAAGATGGAAGAGGAGAAGAAGAGGAAGCTGGAGGAGGAGCATAGGAAGCAGCAAGCAGAACGCCTTAAAGGCCTGGAATCAGCGCACACGGAGTTGGCACACCAATTCTAGCAGCAGCAGCAGATCGACGAAATAAGCCAGGGAAGGGGTTCTTTGCAGCGGCACGAGCTAGCGGATCCAGCATTGGATAGCACCGTTCCATTCATGCCGAGAAGCAGCGTGGGTTAGCCCATTGAAACATTTTAAAACAAGTTTGAGACCAACCTATCACAAGATTCTCTGGCAATTTCCTGCCCTAAGTGCTGGTAGTAGTGTCGTACGTAAAGGGGCTCACACTCCGAAGCGGGGTGCCCGTGTTTGAACCTCCCACAATACTAGAAACTATCTGATGCAAATAGATACCCCCTCCATTCCATAATGTAGTATGCCCCACAATTTTTTAAATTTAACTTTGACCATAAATTTAACCAATATGGGCGACTGCGGTGGGAGCATAATAGAAACCTTTGAATTCATATTTGAAAGAAGTTTTCAAAGGTATAATTTTTCAGTAAAAATATTTATGTATTATTGGTCTAATTTATGGTCAAAATTAAATCTCGAAAAGTATGGGCGCAGTACATTATGGAATGGAGTGAGTATAAAATTTGTCTCGTTTGGCCAAGGAATGAAAAATATACAAAAAATCAAAACAAGATGGTGCTTTATGTAAATTTCAAGAAAATATGTTTTCAGTTTGTTCAAATTTGAAAACATTTTATACCAACAGAATCATTTGAAGATTCTGATAAAAACATATATAAATTGATAAAATCAATGCAAGTATGAATTACTTGTAATTATTTGTCAGCCAGCCGTCAGAGAACGAGTCGCCAGGGCCACGTGGCGGGATATATGTCGACGGCCATATATATACCTGCGGTAGCCGTAGGCATACATGGAGCTTTGCCGACGGCTGATGTATGCCGACGGCTGCCGTCAGCATATATCGATGTTTGCCAACGAACTATGTATGCCGACGGCTGCCGTTGGCACATATCGAGGTTCGCCGATGGCAATTCTATGCTAACGGTTTTTCCCAGGCCTTTGGCTTATTTCCATGTATGCCGACGGCACCAACATAAAGCCGTCGGCATATTGCATTATTCCGGTAGTGGTGATTCTTTCGGCTTCATCCATTGGCACACAGGTGAAAAAGCTATCATCGAGATCATATAATCACATATATCTATCCATATCATCATTTTTTTCATAATCTATCATCGAGATCCAATTAAATCCTATAGATCTAGCTAGATCTAAGTCATCCATACTAATAACCTAACTAACTAGGATCCATACTAATTACTTATATCATCCATACTAATTAACCTAACCTAACTAGGATCCATACTAATTAACCTATATCATCATCCAGTCTATGAAATTTTCATACATGCATAAAGAAAGTGCTAAAACTAATAGGAAAAAAAATGCAAGAGAGCTCACCTCCGGTGGGTCACTGGCTCGGGGTGGTTGGGGTGTAGTGTCGAGGTGGTTGTTGACGTCGTCAACGTGGTTGGGGTGCGGCGTCGAGGTGTAGTGGAGGAGGCGTCGGTGGTGACGCGGAGGCAGGGGCAGGCAGCAGAAGGAGGCAGAGAGAGAGAGGGAGAGAGAGAGAGGCGTGGGTGCGGGATATATCCGAAATTAAGCCGTGTAGATGGTTTACGGCGTGTGTATTTATGGCTCTTCTCCGCATACAACCCTGCAAGCCGAGACGCTTTTTTTCTGCCGTGCATCTCACTGAATTCACTCGGCATACAAAGACATAAGCCGAGTGGCCGATAAATAGCCCTCGGCTTAAGCGTGAACACCAGGCAAAAAATGATTTTCCTGTAGTGAACATATTGACAAAGAAAATAAATAAAGATAGTTCGAATGCTTAAGTTTACATGATCCAAACGACTGTTGGACCTTGCCAGCAGGCTTACAAAACATAGGCAGATATTTACAAGTACATCCATGTTACAAGTCACATGACAGGGTTTAGCGAAGTGGCTAATAGTAGCTACATAGGAAGACCATGATAGTACCTAAACAAACCATCTCATAGAGGCTAATTAAGCAAACAGAAAGCATTTCTCTGCTCCGAAGTCTGAACTTCTAACGCCTTCTCTTTGACGCTCTCCTAGTTGTGGTGATCGGCTTCGAAACACGAAAGATTACCCAACCATGTGTCAGGTACCAAATCTTATCGTACTTGGTCTGCTCAGGGTGACGAATGAAACAATCGATTGCCTCTGTTTGTATTCCATCCTCTTTTTGATGTAAGCTAGGCCCGTCCTGGGGTTTGCGGGAGGCATGAGGTGCAAAGATAACTGTCTTATCTAGAGGTGGCCAGGCTTTTGTGGTGTTTATACGAGCTTCATCAGTTGAGCTCCGCGAGCAGTACTCAGAAGCTGAAAAACTGCAGGTAAACTGGAAGAGAACAACATCTTGTTGAAATCTGCCTGTTAACTCGGATAAGATGATATTGTTAGCAGAAGGCTTATTGAGCCCATTTAGTATGCAACAAAATGGGTCTGGACTCCATTCTTTAGTCAGTCCAACTATGTTTGCCCATGGAGACCAGCCACACCTTTTCCTACCCCACGATATTGGATCGGGGGAATATGAAACGTCTTGTGTAGGTACTTGAGTGATTTCTCCCGTTGCAACTTCAGCCAAAGACTTGAATGAAGGTCCTAGTGACTGCAAACATTTTACGGTAACTCCAACTATGTTTGTACTTTCGTAGAGTCTTAGAACCAAAAATAACCGAAAACTTTTAACTGGCGTCTTGCGGTCTTTGTATTCAAAATATAGCCTTGCGACTCTACCATTGTCTTCCACAGAAGCCGTCCATATCCAAAGAGAATAGGTTTGGCTTCCTCTTACCATGTGATAGGAGAGATCCTGGCCTTCAAGAAGATGCCTGGTGAGAGGATTGAGAAACCGGTACTGAGAAAGTGAACATCCGGACTCCATGTCCCTGACAAACTTGTCGGCTTCCTTGGCAAACCACTCGAATCTTCCAACCACAGAGCTGCTCAACATATCTTGACTTGGGACAATGAAAGATGGCAACACAGCGTGCATAATCTTTCTGCGTAAAGAGGGTACCACTTGTTGATCCCTCACCTTGCTCAGCAGATCATCGCACTCCTTGAAGACATCCTTCAGTTTCTTCCTTAGTCGAAGCAGCGGCATGATGGTAATGGGCATCATCTCGGTCCTCTCGAGCCCAACATGCAGCTTTATGTGCGCCATCTCCAGCCTCTCCATGAGTTCCTCCTGGGATGCCTTTCCGGTGCGGCTGCTGAACACCAAGGAGACGGCTCCACTCACAGCCTCCTGCACAACTGCTGATGCTACCATTTCCCCCATATTGTTTCTTTTCCCTGCTAAGAAATAGAACCGGGAAATATGAATGAGATCGCTGATCCATGAACCCATGAATAATAATAGATCCATAGAGAGTGAGAGAGAAAGATCACCTTCTCTTATCGTTGTCGATTTCACTCTTGGATCCGTTCTTGGGTAGCAGAGTTAAGCGGGGTCGCGAGGCCAATCAAAGAGAAAGAGTGTGGATGGATGGATGAGAGAGCTAGCTAAGAGGTAGCAGCAGCAGCTAGGAATGTCACTATGAAAAGTAGGCCAATGCAACCGTGTGGAGAGGGAAGGGGAAGGTGTCCAGGAAGCAACGCTTAAAGATAAGACGTAGCAGCAGCAGCCAGGAATGTCACTACGAAAAGTGCTCGTGTGGTGTAATTCTCGCGATGGTGGTACCTAGCCACCGGTGAACTACCAGCCAACCGCAGAACGGCACCTCAGCAAGTATCACAATCACTCTTGTGTATTTGATTCCTTCTTTAGATTTTTGTGTTTGTAGTTCTTCATCAAGACGCATGCATCATCCCTTTTCCTCTCTTTTCCTGCACATAGTACACATATGACACGTTATTCTCCCGTCTCTCCCAACAACAATCATCAGTTGTAATTTTATTTTGAAAATTTAGCAGGTTCATATCTTTAAAACAAAATTTTCTTTTTTGAAACTTTTCATATATTTGAACTTCTGACGCCCAGTCCTTTAAAACAAGATTAATCTTGGATACATTACAAATACAATTAAATTTCAACGGTTCAATCCATTAATTTCACTAAATCTATTTTGATTATTGTGAAATATCGATTTCAATTATTTCAAACAACCATTTTCATTTTTTTAAGAATGATTTCAATAGTTTCATTTATTTCAATCCATTTAGCTTCGAGTAACTACCTAAATTTCTCTATCCTACATTCTCCAAATGTGTGTTACCACTCCACCATTTCTTAAAAACCGCAACGTAGCCGTGAGAAACCCTAGACGATTGGACGAAATTGGATGCACCTCCATAGTTCCTGTGTGTCTGTCAGGCTGCCGGACCAGCACTCTGCCACGTACTCGTCGTCCCTCTGCCACTTATCGCCGCCTTCTCAGACCATCGCCCATCCACCCTCACCATAGCATCACCCTCCTGCCAACCCTCCAACACCATCCTATGTGCCGACGTGCCGCCCATTTCCGTGCCGCATGAATTTATTTGGTATAGCTCACAAGTTTAAAGTGTATCATCATCATTGGAGGGGCGATTTGGCTCCCGAGCTCATCTACACAAGCCATGAACAGTAAAAATAAACAAAATACTAGAAAATTAAAAAAATCCTTATTTTTTTGAATGATAGATGTTTCCGTGCGCGAGGTCCGTGCTAAATTTCATCTCATTTGTTCATTTCAGTAGCTCTCCGCAAAAAAGATAAATTTGAAGTCTGTGAAACAGTGTACTGATCATGTACTATTCTGATCGATTTTGTTTTTTAGATGGATGAGATAGCTAGCTGACTGCAAATGCAAGAACTGAGAGGTGTGGAGAAACTAGTAGGAAGTGTGAAAGAGAGACGTATGCAACACAGCAGAGGGAAGGTGAGTGTGCAGTAACGAGTGAAGGAGCAGCAGCAGCAGCGAGGAAAGTGGTGAGCGCTTGAAAGGAAGTAACGTGGTATTTTACACCTCCTTTCCACAGCAATGGAATATAAGTTAGAGGAAGCACCGAGGTATTTTACACCTCCTTTTCACACATCCGGTCTCTGCATAGTTAGAATGCACATAGCCAACATCAGCGCATGCACAGTTGCACACATAAAAACGCCGACAAATAGCAAAGTCATATAAGACCAAAGTTATGCATAGGCGAGGAAAAAGAAAATAACCCCAAAGCTACTATTTTTTCATATACTCTCTCCGATTTTTCAGTGTTAGATACATCCATTTCAGCGACAAGTAATATGGACGGACTACACTGGCGTTCCTCCGGGATGGCGAGTGTGTCACTCGAGTTTCATGGCATGTCCACACTCGGACCTCTGGTCGACCTCTTCCGAGAGACAGTCGAATGCCACCAGGTTTCACCTAGCAGTCAACATAACCCGATCAGTCGGACAATTCCTGGTCTAGAATCCGCCGTGGTTTCGTTCAGGTCACAATAGGATATCACTTGGCAACATGTTCTAAGTGCTCGTGAAGCACTCGGCCTACATCAAGAATTCATCCGCTTCTCCCTACAAAACCTCGGCCGATTCGGGGGCAAATGATGGGGTCACCTACTAGGGGTAGGGACACGGATCTGACATCATAGGCCCACCTAGGGCCCAACACCATCATTGGAATGTCTCTAGACCGAAGGTGCATTCAGATGCGTACCCCTGGTCATCCACTCGGGTATGACCAATCACTCGGACGTCTTCCCACCAGTCGGCCTCACTAGCTTCACTCAAATGCAGGAGACAGAAGAACGTGGTGGGAGCTGCAACGATCGAGAGGCTTAATTAGAGACTTCAAGTGTAGTTACGGCAGCAGTTTCCGGTAATGCATGTAGTTAATCCCCTCATAAACCCCCTTGTAATGCAATCTTAATGGGGTGGTGCGCTCTATATAAGCCGCTCCTCTGCTCTGTAACAAGTGTTCGCAATCTACTGTAATCTTCTACCCCAGGAGAAAACACAAGCCCAGGGCACGAGACGTAGAGTTGTTACCTCTCCGAGAGGGGCCCGAAGTCGCTAAATCCGAGTGCTACACCTGTGCCCGATGAGTAGCCTCGTCTCGGTCCGATAGTATCCATCCATCATCATTGGACTGGGCTGGGAATGGGCTAGGCCCAAAAAGGCCCGAGGCCCATTGTAAAACAAGTTTTTTTCTCCTTCTGAAAGTGTTGCAGTAACCACATATTAGTATCGTGCCACCAAAAGAAAATATGTAGTTTATCTTGTGTTCCTACACATTAGCTGAACTGAGGCACTCTTGTTCTACTTGTCTACTGCATCCTGCACTTTTGTGTAAATTGTTGTTACTCGGCTATTCATGCATATGACTGATTCATGTAAAAATGAAGAGAGATGAGCTTAGCCGTGTGCGTGTGTGTGAAGACTGAAGAGAGCAAGATGTTATATTGGCAATGAACTAGCGATCTATGCTATATTTCTGTACATTTTGAATTCATCGGTGATGTACCGAGGCAACTTTGAATTTCGGATTCCACGGACCATCGAGCTTGGCTAATTGGTTATGAATGAACAGATAAAGGGCAGAGTAGCTACACAGCATTTGATGGTAAGAAAATGTAGACCTTACAATTTTCATTCCTCAAATAAAAAAAAGGACAATGTTTGTTGTCACTGTTTTCTCGAGAGTACGACAATAGCGTACCATAATTTTATAGAAGATAGAAGGTTGATATGTACAAGATACCCACAACAGATGCGAACATCTATGTCCACAAACACCCACACCAAAAAAGAAACCTAGGCCACTATCACTAGTAGAAAACCACCCATTAGTCCCGGTTCGTAAGGGCCTTTAGTCCCGGTTCACGAACCAGGACTAATGGGTCGTTACTAATGCCACCAGCCATTAGTCCCGGTTCAAACACGAACCGGGACCAATGTGGCTCCACGTGGCCCTGTGCACCGAGCCCAGTCAGAGGGCCTTTGGTCCCGGTTGGTGGCTCCAACCGGGACCAAAAGTCATTTTTTTAAGAAAGTGGCTGTTTTAGGGGTTTGGGGGTTTATTTTTAGGTTGTTATTATAGCTAGCTAATAGAGAGAAGTGTCCTCTCTTATCTTCGTCCTTGGTTTATCAATGCTGCTGCTATGTTCATTGCACCCGCAGATATGACATGGCTCATGCATGCTTTGCATCATACATCATCATATATATGTATATAATAAAGTCCTACTAATCATGCATCATCATACTACTTCTACTCGTTATTAATAATAAGTCATACGATCATCATCCTCATATATAGTCATCGAACCCAACCCTACATAATTGTTCTTAGCGCATGATCATCAGTACCAGGTATAGGACCTAAACACCCTTAAGGTAAAATAGCATAAAACAATATAGACCCTGACTCTCCATTATGAAGAATGGCGATCATCCTGTCTCCAATTCTTGCCTTTCGCTGCTTATTGCTTCCAAGAAGCTCCTTACGACTGTTCATACATTTTTTCCATTCTTTGATTGTTATGTCTCCACTTCTTTTAGAAACCCGGTATGGACAGTTGAGATTCGTAGGACGACCTGGTAGTATGTTCAAAACATGAAGGCTACCACGCGTATACATCAGATGAGGCACACACTCATTCGGGATTATCTGTTGAAAAACATAGTAATAACTTCGTAGTTAGCAATGATGTACTAGTTTTAGAAGTGTGCAAAAAGATGCACGGATGTTGTAATAGTAAAAAATAATCTTACCAAGGTATCTCCATGGTAGTTACCGTAGTTCAACACGTGCACTAGTGGCACGTATTGACCATAATGTTGAGGAGTTTGATTGTAGATATTGTAATTCTCAAGATCTCTACAAAATCCGACCAGATGTCGTTTCTCCTGATAAGTTAATTCGCAGCCTTCGGTGTAGTACGTTCTGTCTACCATCTTCCGCACATTCTTTGAAGAATGAAAATAAGCTGTCAATGGAGATAAGTTGTCAACTATATATTTTGAAATAAACAATATAAATTACTTAATAACTATGTTTATCTCACATGAGGGAAGAACTGGAGGTGTATGCACAAAGACCCAAATCGTAGGTGTCTCTTGCTCAATTGTAGGATCACCAAGATCCATGGTGACAATCATACCCTCATCAAGACCATACATCTTGCAAAATGCATCCCAATTTTTGCAACCAAAATGGGTTACACTCTGAGCATTGTACAACTTTACTTGAAAATCCACATCATGTTCGGTACTTAGGACAATTTTTTTGGTTTCGAAATTTTCATGGTCTTCAAAATCCATCCTCTCCAAGACATAGCGTCTTGCAAAGCATGGGATAAGCTAGTCGAATTGGAAAAGATGAAAAATACACGTTAAAATAGTTGAAGTCGTGCTTAATTACGAAAAAAACTGTTGTCGTCGTTGCGTACCGTATGAACATCGCAAGTCTCCTCGAGCTTAATGCTGAAGCGCCAATCTTCCTCCAGCTCAATGAATCTGTCGCACATACCTCAGTCATCGTGGCACCAGTCGCACTCCCGCGGGCGATTTTCGTCGTCAGATGAGTACGACATTTCCGGCCTACGTTCATAATTCAAATATTAAACTAGATCATTATTATAAATCACGGGTTGACTATCGATGATCGATGTACGTACGGGTTGAATATTATACCAAATTGTCTAGCACACGGGAATGAAGGAGAACTTATCCAATATGAGCATTCAATAAGCAAAACCAAATCACAAAATAAAGTATAGTATTCAAATTAGCATGCATTCAATAATTATAAGCAAAAGTACATCATCTCTTGGTGTCCGTACATCATCGAATATTATCACTAATAAAACTAGAACCGTAGCGCCCGACGGGTATCGACGCGGGCGGTGGACACCCAAAGATAAAGAACCATCACAGGATCATAGCTCCAGTGAGATCCCTGAAGAACCTGCCAGGTATTGTCGAACCTCCCCTCCAATGCAACCATGTAGCGACGGACGTGCTCGTCCTCCTCGCTGACACGATGACGTACCACCTCCGCGGTGTCCGGATGCCTCACCACCGTCACTGGCCCACGCGACCGCCACCAAACAAGGATCGGGTCAACAACGGGCTGCCTCCTCACCAATCTACGTCCCCCGAAAGGTAGCACCTCCCAATACCAACCCAGCGGAGCCCAGTCCCGAACATGACCCTGATCAAGCAGGCCTCCACCGCCGAGTCGACGACGACGAGGATGCGGGATAGGCATCGCCGACGTCGACGCGGGAACTACTTCTATATATAGTTAAATAAAAGTAGTCTTGTTAATTAAATCTATCTAGTTCAACTACTAAACACTTACTATAAATAAATAAGTAGTACTTACTAAAAACAAACTACTTCATATATAAACTACTTCTTCTTTTTTTCCTTTTTCTAAATTACTACACATCTAATCCTACATAAAGATCTAAATTACTTCTTCTAAATTACAGAAAAAAAATCTAACATAATATAATACATATCTAAATTACTACACATCTAATCCTACATAAAGATCTAAATTACACAATATGAACAAATTTTACAGAAAAAAAATCTAACATAAAAAAACTAACATAAAAAATCTTTTTACAGAAATTTTTTTTAACATAATATAATACATATCTAAATTACTACACATCTAATCCTACATAAAGATCTAAATTACACAATATGAACAAATTTTACAGAAAAAAAATCTAACATAAAAAAACTAACATAATATAATACATATCTAAATTACTACATATCTAATCCTACATAAAGATCTAAATTACACAATATGAACAAATTTTACAGAAAAAAATCTAACATAAAAAAACTAACATAAAAAATATTTTTACAGAAAAAAATCTAACATAATTTGAACAAATTAATTACACAATCTACATTAACTACATATCTAAATTACACAATCTAATCTAACAAAAAAAATCTATGAACTACAAAAAAAATCTAAAAACAAATCTAACAAAAATTAAAAAAAGAGGCTCGCTGCCGGCGACGGCGACGGCGAGGTGCGGCGCGGGGCGGCGACGGCGTCGAGGCGGCGCGGGCCGGGGCGGCTGCAGCGTCGGGGCGGGGCAGGCGGCGACGGCGCGCGGGGCGGGGCGGGGCGGCGACGGCGTCGGGGCGGGGCGGGGTGGCGACGGCGTCGGGGCGGGGCGGGGCGGCGACGGCGTCGGGGCAGGGCGGGGCGGGGCGGGGCGGCGACGGCGTCGGGGCGGGGCGGCGACGGCGTCGGGGCGGCAACGGCGTCGGGGCGGGGCGGCGTCGGCGTCGGGGAGGAGTAGAGGCCGGAGAGATCGAAAAAGATGCTAAGTGCTGTATATATAGCAACCGCATTGGTCCCGGTTCGTGGCACAAACCGGGACCAATGCCTCCTTTAGTCCCGGTTGACGCCTCCAACCGGGACCAAAGGCCTCTTTTCAGCAGCCCAAAGGGCGGGAAACGAAGACCTTTGGTCCCGGTTGGTGGCTCCTACCGGGACAAAAGAAGGGCATTGGTCCCGGTTGGAGCCACGAACCGGGACCAAAGAGGTGCATTGGTACCGGTTGGTGCCACCAACCGGGACCAATGGACCCGTCTAACTACTTTTTTATCTCTGCAACTGTGTTTTTGTTGATTCTTCCAGCAGCTTTCGTTTTAGTCCCACCTCGCCAAGCGAGAGGCACTCGCAGCTGTTTATAAGCCCTGAGTGCGGATACAATGACGAAGAGGCTCAATGCTCCTGCACGTTGGTTGGCTTCAAGCCTTGCGGGATACGGTAGACTGCACAGAGCTATGTGCAGTGCAGTTGACACTATGCCGAGAGGCTTGAAACAAATTAACGAGCATTGCGACTCTTTTTTATTTTTAATGCGCTTATAGAGGAAATTCAACTTAAATTCATAACGAATTTCAAGAGAAATCCGTATGAATTTATGCTAAATTACCTATATAAGCGCATCTATTTTCATTATCGGAGGAGCTCAATAAGGTAGAGAGGGAGGGGCTTATAAACCAGTCCCGTTCCCCTTCGGTTGGCGAGGTGGGACTAAACACTGGTCGCAACGGGTACCAACCATTTAGTCCCGGTTGATGGCTCGAACCGGGACTAATGGGAAGCCTTTGGTCCCGGTTCAAGCCACCAACCGGGACCAATGGTGTTGGGCCAGGAGCGAGGACCATTGGTCCCGGTTCGTCCCACCAACCGTGACCAATAGGTCCAGATGAACCGGGACCAATGGCCCACGTGGCCCGGCCGGCCCCCGGCGCTCACGAACCGGGTCCGATGCCCCCATTGTTTCCGGTTCTGGATTGAACCGGGACTAATGGGCTGGACCGGCCTGGACCATTGGCCCCTTTTCTACTAGTGTATCTCACGAACGGATCTAAACCACCAACACCTAGGCCTGCGGCCACCCAGTCCAACTATAGTTTGCCTTGAGTTAATTGCTCAAAACCACCAGATTTGAGGCTAGGGTACTCCAAAACTACCATTTTTGACAAAAATTACAAAAAAAACCACCAACTCTGTGGCAAGTGAGTAACAAATGCCACTGATTTGCAGATTTGCTGCGGCTAACAGCAAAACTGACAGGTTTGGCCCACACGTCAGGGTGACATGCAAGACATATGTGGATAAGATGCTGAGGTGGCCATGGGACCCACATGTCATCCCCACTGTCTTCTTCCTCTTTCTTCCTACCTCATCTCTCTCTCCTCCGCTACCTGGTCGCATCACGCCGCCGCTGCTGCACCCTCCTCTGAACGCCGTCCATCTCCTGGTCACGTCGCGCCGCCATCCCTCCTAGTACGCCGTTCAAGCGCCATGGCCGGCGAGCCAGAGGTGGAGCTCGCCTTGCCCGGCCATCCCCTGCTCGATCCGGTCGCCGACCTGGCCGTCGCCGCCGCTCCTAGCGCGCCCGTCCCTCCTGGTCTGACCGTGTCGGCCTCACCGCCACCTGCGCATGCAGTTCCGCCGCCTGGCGCTTGCAGTGCTGCCACCCAGCGCCTGCAGTTCCGCCGCCCGGCCCTTGCAAGCGCCGCCGCCTCGCACTCGCCTCTCCGGCAAGCCCCGCCCCGCGCCCGCCTCATCCCGCAGCTGAGTGCTCGGATCTTGCTGGCAGTGGCGCGAGCGTGCGGGGGCTCGGCCTTGCCGCAGGGAGAAAGGGGCACGGGCACGCGGGGGTTTGGCCTCGCAGAGCGGCAGGGGCGCGGGCACGCTAGGGTTCGGCCTCGCCGGAGCGGGCAGGGGCGGGTGGGGGGGGGGAGAGGAGGCTCGGGCACGCCGAAGCATGCTGGGGCGCGGGGGTTCGGCCTCGCCGGAGCTAGCAGGGCCAGCCGCTGCTGCTGTTCCTCCACCGCTCCTGTTGGGAAGGAGAGGAGATAAGAGAAGGAAAGAAGAGCTGACAGGTGGGACCCCTGTCCACATCAGCTGGTCAAAGATCGACTAGGATTAGTCTGTGCCACATCAGCGGTCCCACCCGTCAGGTTTGCTGTTAGACGTGCTCAATTTCGAATCAGTGTGATTTGTTATCCACTTGGCGCAGAAGTGGTGGGTTTTTGTGATTTTCGGCAAAACCGGTAGTTTTGGAGTACCCTAGCCACAAATGTGGTGGTTTTGGGCAATTAACTCGTTTGCCTTCACTACCATCCGTTTCTCCGACAAGTATTTCCGGACGGAGGGAGTATTAATTTGCTACTGAAATGGAAGGCAAGTCACAAAATAGCATGCTTTCGATGAAGAAAAGAGAAGCCTTATGTGAAGAAAGAAACCTAGTCGTAGGTCATGATGCACCAGGCCAGCAGTGCGTGGGCAATCAATAGACGTGGGTAAAGAAACTGTGGTGCTGAAAATGATTACTATTTGATTGCGGTTAATTCGATGTAGCGTTCAGGATTGCTGGATGATTTTTAGTAGGCGTCTCCGCAGCACATATAAGGCCAAGTTTATTGATAGCGGCGATGCACCTCACATACACGGACTCAAGAAAGACAAACTGAATAGCGTAGCAGGGGCACATAGATAGAACCCAAGGGCCAACCTGGCTCCTCTGGCGTCGCTACTGCGGAGGTGCCGTGCCTCCCTCAGGTAATGCGCGGCCTCATACCCAGGGCCCTTCTTCCGATTCGGGCTTTGCTTCACCTACCGCCTATGCCGCTCCCGGCGTCTTCCGTTCTGGTAGCTGTCAAGCGGGTGCCCTCGAGGTGTTCGTCCGAAGGTCTGGTGACCTCCGCGTGGGACGAGCTGCTTCCTGACGGTGCTCGGGGCTTGAGCTGTTCCGCTTCCCCAGTGCTGCACTGTGAGATGCCTCCAGGATTGCCGCTTCGCCGGGGGGGGGGGGGGGGGGGGGGGGGCACACTGCTTCTGTTCGCCCTCAGACGTTTCTCCTCGGCGGCATGTCGTCCTACATGTCCTCTGGACGGTGACCCGTTTCCAAGTTCCAACCTCTGTTTGTTGTATTCAGGTTCAGGAAAATTGCCCTAGTTCATTCGGCTTGCTACTAGGCTGGTTCCACCCTGTACTAGTAAACACACAGAGACTATAACCTTGAGCTAGGAAATACGTACAACATGGCGCTCGAATTCCCCCCTAGGCACAGCAAACTAGTCGTAGGCCGTCATGCACCAAACCAGCAGCGTGTGGGCAGTCGATAGATACAGCCGGTTGTACTTCTGCTCAGCCCTGCGGTGCAGAGAGTGCTTCTTTGATTGGGGTGACTTCAGTGAGTGCATCTCCGTAGCACATAGCAGGCCAATCATAATGAGAGCGATGATGAAGATCATTGTTCCTGCATCCATTTGATGGTTCCCACAAAAGGAATTGATGATTCTAGCATCTAGAACCTCACGAATCATATAACAGAGTAATGGATCCAGTTTTGTTTTCCATAACATATTCCTTATTGCTTCCTTGCTGGATTCACTAGTGCAGAACCGGGCAATAGCACCGGTTCGTAAGGCCCTTTAGTGCCGGTTCCATAACCGGCACTAAATTATGGTCACTAAAGGTCCCCCCCTTTAGTACCGGTTCAGCACGAACCGGTGCTAAAGGGCAACCATGTGGCACGAGCCAGCTCCGGGGGCCTGGAGCCCTTTAGTACCGGTTGGTAAGACCAACCGGTACTATAACGTTTGGGCGGTTTTTAGTTTTATGATTTCTTTTTTATTTAATTTTGTGTTTTCATTTTATTTCTTTTTTGTTTGCTGGAATTTTATGATACTACACATTGTACACGTTACGCATATATATATAGAATTTCTAGTAGAACCAATCATGCATATATATATCATCAATGTCTCACAAACCACCAATTAATTCACACATACACACATGTATAGCTATATACAATTTCTCCTACATATGCATGTTGCCTTCGGAGCCAGTGGCATTAGCCTAATTGGTGCCTTCGGAGCACGATGACAATTGGAAGTG
Organism: Triticum aestivum; assembly: GCF_018294505.1. Taxonomy (NCBI): domain Eukaryota; kingdom Viridiplantae; phylum Streptophyta; class Magnoliopsida; order Poales; family Poaceae; genus Triticum; species Triticum aestivum. The sequence goes on from NC_057798.1 coordinate 807,892,170, forward strand.
GTTTTCATGGGGGCGGTAGCGGGTAATAGAATTCTCCCTTCGGATTTATGACCTGGTCGAGCAAAAATCCCACTATTTCCTCTTGAAGTGCTTCTACGCGCTCCGTTTCTAGGAGCTTCTCCCGCACCTCTTTGAACTGTTAAGAAGGAGATAAATATGCATGTGTATTAGTTGTGTGACTGGATATCGATAATGGTGTAAAAATTTTGAATAGTGTTCTGACAAGCGTACTCATTCCTGTCTTTGAGATCTGCTCCTTTCGTACGCCATCATGCGAATGTTCTCGCAAACGCATAATGCACACAGATCAGTCCCCTGCGCCTGCTTCAGGGCCTTTACGAGAATGAAATTTGATTAGATAATAATTAATCAAGCATGATAATTAAAGAGATGGCGGCTAGCTAGCTAGTACTACTTAATTACTTACCTTGGGTCAAAACCATTTAACCTTTTTTTTCATTCGCTGGGCGTGACGCTGATGAACCTTGCCCAAGCCCTGCCTACCGACAAAGAAAATAAATAAAGGGGTTATTAAATGGTTCATATCATGAAATGACGAACTAAATAGGGCGAGATATATAGTTAATAATGATTGAAATTACCTGTTGACTATCCCAAACAAGATGTTATAGTCAGTTTTTTCTGAGAGTAGTGAGTCCAGTACTTCAACTGTTCCTGCGTCAACTTTAATGATACACAAGACCTAGTGAAATCTGCATGCACACACGTTTGCATGTCTTAATTAAGCGGGCATATATAAGCTAAAACATGTAGCTCTAGCTAGTAGGCAAAAACAGAGAATTTGTAGTACAAGACAGTATGACTCGCTGGAAGTTGTAAGGAAGTAGTATATCTTCATTGTATTTGAGGCGCTTCAAGAACTCTAGCACGTTGTCCTCTATGTTCTTTTGCTGATGTGGATTTATCTTCCATGTGTATTCATTAACGGTGTTTGGGTCAATGAACCCAATGCCAAAGCATCCACCGTTTCTCATTTCATACATCTTCATCCTGCATAATACCACAAAGAATATAGTGAGGATAATTACAGGTAATGATTGATCAAAAGGATCACTACAGCTAGCTTGAGACTTAAATTACAGAAAGAAATCACTTACAGACAATAGCAACTGACGATAGATTTGTCGAGTGCGTCTTGATTGTATAACTGAAACAGTTCAGTATACTCAACGGACACAGCTTTCTCATGGAAGTAATGCTCCTCCTTGACATTCACCATGAGGGACAATCGATCTGAAATCTTGGTAATGTTCATGTACCATTGATGCAATTCATACATTCTCGTTGGGAGGTTCTTAACCTTGTCTGGCTCGACCAAAGGTTGGCCCCGAACATATTTCCGTTTTATTTCATCCTCTCTAAGCAAAGGCATGGGCTCGATCTCGAGGAGTTGTCCAACAGTGATGTTGAGAACTTCCGCCTGCATTATATGCTCCTCTGTTATTACCACATTGCCCATCTCGGGAACGTGCACTAATTGCCCACAATAATATTGGGCGCGCGTATTGTCACGTGTTGTTGGCACAACAAGCGAGGGGATCGATTGCGCCGCCTGTTCTCCCAGCTGGGGAATGGTTTTCCCGCATTTTTTGACAGCTGCTTCTTGTTTGCTCGATCCCAATGTAGACGTGCTCGCCTCCCTTTGTAGACGTGCTCGATTTAACTTCCTGATGTGGCGCTCATAGTCTGTGTCAACGGGCTTGGGAGCTGGTGGTTGAGCCATACGAATGAAGTGGTCAATCGTTTCCTCAGGCACTTTCTCCCTTGGCGGTGTTGGCGGTTTCGGTGCAAAATGGGCTTCCACCTCGGCCTTCGATATGGCTGTGATTTCCTCCTCTGACCTGTCATAAGACCTCTGCGGAAGAGGCGTGAGGCTTGGACCATATTTATATCGCTTGCCTCCGCCTATACTTCCTGTACTACCTCGACTCGTACCGCTACGCACCATAGCTGCGGGGTGTCTCTTCTGCGATTGCTGAGGTGGCGGAGACGGCTGACGGGACTGAGTTGGACGAGGAGGAGTGGCCTGAAGCTGTGCCAGACTTGGAAGAGGAGTGGCCTGAGGTTGTGCCGGACTTGGAGAAGGAGTGGACGTCTGACGCTGTGGCGGACTTGGAGGAGGAGTGGCCTGACACTTTGCCGGACTTGGAGGAGGAGTGGCCTGACACTTTGCCGGACTTGGTGGACTTGCAGGAGCGGGAGTCTGCTGACTCGGTGGCGGACTTCGATGAGGAGTCGGCTGACGCGGTGTCGGTGGCCTTCGAAAGATGATGCAATCCTTTTTCCATATGATGATACGATGTTTGGCCTCTCCGAGAAAGTGCTCGCCGTCACCTCCAGGAATGTCAAGCTCTAGGTCCGAATATGGGTCCAGCACCTTATCAACCAAGACACGAGCATAGCCCGCTGGAATCGGGTTGCAATGGAAGGTTGCCTCGGGGGGATTTGTAAAAGCAACGGCGTCCGCCACCTTAATGGGTATGTTCTTCATTTTGACATGTAGCTCGCAGTTAGTGTTCTCCGTGATGTCATCCACGGGGTATCTATCCAGCATTGCGGAGTCCGGGGCGGAACCCACGCTGCTTCTCAGCATGGATGGGCGGTGCTATCCAATGCTGCATCATTCGCTAGCTGCTGTTGAGACCCCCTTTGCTGGGTAAGTGAGTCAATCTGCTCCTGCTGCCGCTGGAATTTGGCTGCCAATTCCGCTTGACTTGCTTCTAGGCCTTGAAGGCGTTCATAGTCCCGCTTCCTCTGCTCCTCCTCCATCTTCCTCTTCTTCTCCTCCGCAATCTTCTTTCTCGCATGGGTTCTGTAGTCGGTGTTCCATTCTGAAAACCCCTCATACCACGGAATAGCGCCCTTGCCTCGTGTTCTTCCCGGGTGTTCAGGATTTCCCAGGGCACGCGTAAGCTCGTCGTTCTCTTTGTTGGGCTGGAACACCCCCGGTCGTGCCTCTTCTATTGCAACAAGTATCGCATCGTCGTCTCCCTTCAGACTTGCCCTCGTGGAAACATTGCCTGTCTTCGGGTCCAACTCCCCCCCCCCCATGCGCATAGAACCAAGTCCTGACCCTGGGGGGCCAGCTCTTAGTAACCGGGGTGACACCTGCATCCTCCATCTCTTTCTCAGACTTATCCCACTTAGGCATTGCCACCGCATAGCCACCTGGCCCCAGCTTATGGAACTTATCCTTTTTTTCGGCATTCTTCTTGTTTATTCTCGACCGTTCCTTAGCTAATTCCGAATCCTTGAATTTCACGAAATAGTCCCAATGAGCACTGGTTCTCTAGTGTTCCCTCGAATACTGGAGTCTTCCTTCCTCCCTTGACGTACTTTTTCCATTCACGATTCTTGTGGTTCTTGAATGCAACCGCCATCTTCCTAAGAGCAGCGTCCTTGACTTTCTGCACATCTGCTTCTGTGAAATGATCTGGTAGGGTGAAATGTTCGAGTATCCCAAAGCAGATCTTTTTGTTTTTTGTCGACAAAAGTAACATCTGGACGTGGAGCATCGTCCTCTTTGTCTTTTTGTCTTTTGTCTTTTGCTGGCTCTCTCCATTCTTGAAGGGAGATCGGGAGCTGGTCCTTCACAAGAACTCCGCACTGACGAACGAACTTGTTCGCAATCTTCTTAGGCGCTAATGGTTCGCCATTAGGTCTGATTGCCTCGATATTGTACTTTACGCCCTCCTTCAACTTTTTGTTCGGGCCTCATTTCGTCCTTTTGTCTGAAGATTTGCTCGATCCGGATGGCTGAATGAACAAAGATCGATTCGTTAATATATCTTCAAGTCATTTAAAACATGTGATGATCACCAGATGCCTGCTTATATAAATATATATACCTCGCCGGTCTTTATTGTTTCAAGATCAACATTTTCTTCGTCATCATCATAATCATAGTTCATGACTTCATCAATTCGGTCGTCGCGATCGAATATCATATCACCCTCTCCGGTGTTGTTTAGAAATTCGGAGCCGTCATAATCTTCTTGATTCTGATCATCATGTGGCCTGTGAGGATGGCGTATCATATCGAACATGGCCTGTTCTCCCTCTCTGCCGGTATTGTCCGCCATAGCTTTTATTTAACTAATCCAAAAGAAATATAAAACAATTTAGTATTCAAATTACATTGTCTCGAATAATAGATATAATCTCGAATACATCGTCTCGAATAATAGATATAATCTCGAAAACATCGTCTCGAATAATAGATATAATCTCGAATACATCGTCTCAAATAATAGATATAATCTCGAAACATCGTCTCGAATAATAGATATAATCTCGAATACATCGTCTCGAATAATAGATATAATCTCGAAAACATCGTCTCGAATAATAGATATAATCTCGAATACATCGTCTCGAATAATAGATATAATTTCGAATACATCGTCTCGAATATTAGATATAATATCGAATACATCACTGGCTAGGTAGCTAATAAAGATCGAATAATACAGAAGAATCTAGGACACTCGTGGTTCCTGCGGCGCGGGCGGTGGACACCCAAAGAGAAGGAACCCTCACAGGATCATAGCTGAAGTGAGATCCCTGAAGACACTACTAGGAAAAGGCATGCTAGTGGCGCACCAGTTTTGCCTTCTAATGGCGCATGGCTGGTGCGCCACTGGCATCACGCCATTAGAATTTCTTTCTAATGGCGCACCACATGTGCGCCATTAGAATCTGGTATTCTAATGGCGCACCTGGCAGTGCGCCATTAGTACTGCTCACAGTGCGCCACTATTATCTGCTATACTTACAGCGCAGCACATTGTAGTGCGCCATTAGTAACAACTTTTTTAATTCTTTTCTTCTTAATCTCATGTCACTATTTCACATATGAGATATTCAACACATATATATATACAACAAGCATCCATATAGCAATCATATCCAACACACAAGTTTCATCATATATACATACGTACATAGCCAACACATAGTTCCGTCGTTACAAAAGTTTCACATTGTTCATCCAACACCGTTATCCATCAATTCACAAAAGTTTCACATTCATACAAAATAAAAACACAAATGGAAAAGAAGCACCCCATCCACGCAAGCTTCCGTCAATTAAATCAAATCTGCAAAATGATAAACAAGAAGTTAGAAGAAGAAAAAGAAGAAGACTAGAAGAATACTAGAAGAGGAAGAACACTAGAAGAAGAATAAGAAGAGTTTTGGAAAAGAAGAAGATTAAGAAAAAGACTATAAGCTTATTATGTAAACTTGATCATTTTGTGCTAACATAAGTTATTTTGGAGCTAACCTATAGGAAACTAAGCATATAAGGTCTAAGTTAGTATATTAGAGCCAACTTAGGTAAAATGAAGCTAACCTATGTCATTTTGGAAAAGAAGAAGATTAAGAAAAAGACTATAAGCTTATTATGTAAACTTGATCATTTTGTGCTAACATAAGTTATTTTGGAGCTAACCTATAGGAAACTAAGCATATAAGCTCTAAGTTAGTATATTAGAGCCAACTTAGGTAAAATGAAGCTAACCTATAGGAAACTAAGCATATTAGAGATAACATAGGTAACTAAGTATATATATATCATTTTGGATAGCTAACCTATAGGAGATCTGACATACCTGACAAAGTAGGCAGTTCTTCTCCTTCTTCTCCTTCATCTCCCTGATGCGCCTAGAGCGGCGAGGCGGTGGAGGCAGTGGAGGTAGTGGGATGTAGTCTTCTACCACAATTGGCGTGGTCATGTTGCCCAGCTGTGGGATCGCCGGCGCCACCACCGGTGCGTGGTCATTGTCAGGCACCACCACCATCGCGAGGCCACCTTCAGGCACGACCATCGCTAGGTCATCCTCAGCCACCTCCATCTCTTGCCCATGGTCAGCCACCACCATCTCTTGCCCTTGGTCAGCCACCACCAGCGCTAGGTCATCCTCAGCCTGATGCCCATCGTCATGATGTAGCTCCTCATCCTCACTCTGCTCCTCTTCTCCCGCACTCCAGTCCGGATCATCCTTCTTGTTGTCTATGCTGGTGCCAGAATCGCTGCTGCTGTCGCTACAGCCAGAATCGCTGCTGCTTTCGCTACAGCCATAGTCGCTGCTGCTTTGGCTGTAGCCAGTATCGCTGCTGCTGCTCCTACCTGTCCAAAATGCAACATTGACCGTTAACAATCGATGTGAGACAAAGCCAAATGTAGAGGAATAAGAAGAGGCAGAACGTACTGGCATCATCATCGGCAGCGTATCGCATGCGACACATAGTCTTGTTGTACACCTTCACGATGAGCATGTTGGCGTCGTCGTCGTACCTGAAGACAAGGAAGTACCCCAGCTGCAGGTCGTAGGCACGGTAGAAGTTCTCCCACCCACGAGACAAGTACATGTGGCCCTTCTTGATCGCCAACTACACATCCCACTGCCTGCGAAACCCGCTGCCGGCCTGTCGCAGCTTCACATTATTTGGCGGATCTTCACCCATCAGCATGTTCATAAACCTGTCAGGCAGCCTCTGCAGTTTGGGAAAATGAGTGATGTAGCAAACAACAGATATCATAATGAGATGGGTGAAGGGGAGATCTCTCTCGTTTTATATACCAGCGTCATGGATCCAACTGAAGCCTCAAGTATGATAGTGAAGAACTCGGAATCATCCAACTCGTACTGCGGTGTCGCAGATCGGCGGTGGCTGCTTCCCGCCATCTCTGATAAGCAGCAGAAGAGACCAATTAGTACCCTTACAACAGATCATAAAACATGCATTAGTCGCAAGTACCCCATATGTCCTATTTTTAGCAAAGTCATGCTAAAATTCACGGAAAATTTCAGCATGACCTTTGCTGAAAATAAGACATATGGAGTGCCCGAATTTGCCGGAACGGAAGTTAATCGACATTCCGGCAAACTCAAGGGCCTCTCGGGGTACCTGCAAGTTCATCACGATACAATGGTCGGAGACAAAACCCAACAAACTAGCAAGTCTTTCTCAATGTGATCACAAGTAATTCAGAGGCATCACAATAAAGCAACACCCTGCACTAGCCTAAAAACAAGTGAAGTTTCACCCATATAAGAACAACTTTATAAAATCAAAGAAGTTGCTAAATTTTTTGTATCCTTCATACACACTGGAGTACAATGCTTTATAATGTTCCATCATCATTACAGAAATCCAAGACCATGTGTTCCATCATCATCATCATTACAGAAATCCAAGAAACATCATGCTTTTTAACAGTTTTCAGTTTGGACAGAATACTGAAAACTACAGTTTGGACAGAATTCCTAACACTTTGGTCTTCTAGTTACAAAACAAAACTGACATAATTCTAGATGCCATAACTGAATTTTTTGACAGTAGCTCAAGTTTTTGACAGTATCTCCTAACAGTAGCTCCTAACTGAATTTTCTGCTTAAAGGGAAGGCTGACTTAAGTGGCAAGATGATACAATTTGCGTAACATAACAATATATGCATCTTAATATAACACCATCTCCTAACAGAAATAGTATCCCAGGTTTCCATCTTAATACCACAAAGAATTACATAAAAAAATCCAGGATCATTTTTTCTAGAGAAAAGCATCATTATAAGGGGCCTGGCCTTCAAACTAACCAATTTCCGAGGCCTGGCCTTCTTCATAGGAGAATCTGAATTAGTTCAAATTCAAAATTTATCACTTTGCAGATAATAAATCAAATCCACAGTACAATCTAAAATAACAAGAAACAGAACTCAGTTGTTCCAATCTATATGCCACTGGATGAAGGTCAACATCTATGAATTAACTCAATCCCTGAAGCAACTAGTTGGAACTTGCAAGCGCATGTACTCTACTACTACCTAGCAACAGGGCAGTCCTGCAGTTCTTGTTGTTTGCCGCAAGATGAAACTTATTAAGCATTCTGCCTAGACATCATTAATGGAACAACCGAACTGAATCTTCAATCACATCCATTGCACCTTCCCTGGAGAACAATGCCCTCATCTATTTTACCATCTCAGAAAGTTCACGGTCTATTTTCCTATCCCAGGCTGAGCAACTAACACAACCTTCTCATGTTCACCGCTAGAAAGTAGAAACATCCCATCTCTAATGAAAAGATAGCACAGTTTCAAAAAGAAAACAAACAAAAGTAGCAAGAACTCTGATTCTCCTATATAGTTACAAAAAATGCAGTACAAAAATGCAGTGCAATTTGAATCGTGAACCCTAACTTTTGGAGCATGTGCTTTCTGTCTTGAAATTCCTTTTGGAGCATCGGTTGGAAGGAATGGGGAATGGTGGAGAGAGAGAGGACGGAGGAAGGAGGAGAGGTACCTGGTCGCCGGAGGGGTCGGAGTCAGGGTTGGCGAAGGGGTCGGGGTCGGGGTCCGAGCTCGTCCGGGTCCTCGCTCACCGCGGTCGAAGGAGAGCAGGGGCCGGTGGCGGAGGATGGCAGGGGCAGGCCGGGTGGGCACCTCGGGGCCGCGCTCGCCGTCTGCTGTAGGGGCCGGAGGAGGCCCTCGCTCGTCGGAGGGAGGAGGAGAGGAGAGGAGCGGGCGGCGCGCGCTCGGCCGATCCCGTTCGGGGGGCGCGGGGGCGGCGGGGGTGGACTCCTGCGGGGGTCGGGGCGGCGGCGTCGGGGCAGCGCAAGACCACAGCGGCGGCGGCGGCACCGACGGCGTGCAGGCGCGACGGACGGAGGGGGCGGAGCAAGGGAGCGGCGGCGTACGGTTGGGTCGAGTGGATCTGGCGAGGGAGGGAGGGAGGCAACAGTGAGAGGGGAACAGGTGAACTGGGGAGAGGGATCTAATGGCGCACGCAACCCTAGTGCGCCATAAGTACAACCACTCTAATGGCGCACCCCACCCCGGTGCGCCATTAGAATTTACTAGCCCGATTGGTCAGGTTATATACCACATAACCCCCACTCCATCAGAACAAGCCCACTATAGCCCGACTGGTCAGCACGCAGCACACACACGAGGAGGTCCTGGGTTCGATTCCCAGGCTCCCCATTTTTTGTATTTATGCATTTAAAATGATGTTTGATATTTATTTGTGTTTAAATATGTTCAAACTTGTTTAAATCATAATAGTAATATTTTTTATCAAAATAGAAATAATTTTTTTAAAAATATCATCAAATTTGTTATTTGAAAATATTTATGAATATGAAAAAATATCATCAAATTTATTATTTGAAAATATCATCAAATTTCTTATTTGGAAATATAATCAAATTTGTTTTTTTTGCAATTTTAGTTGCATCCATTTGTGACGGTGGAGCGGGCCGGGGAGGGTGCGGGGGAGAGGGTGCGAGTGGTCGTCGACGGCGGTGGAGTGGGGGACGGTGCGGGCCGGGGGTCGGCGGCAGCGGCCGGTGGAGCGGGGGAGGGTGCGGTGGGACGTCGGCGGCGGTGGAGTGGGGAAGGGTGCGGGGGTCGGCGGCGGCGGTGGAGTGGGGAGGGTGCGGGCAGGGGGTCGGCGGTGGAGTGGGAATGGTGTTTTTATATTTATTTGTGTTTAAATATGTTCAAACTTGTTTAAATCATAACAGTAATATTTTTTATGCATTTTAAATGCTGTTTTTTATATTTATTTGTGTTTATCAAACTTGTTTAAATTATAACAGTGTAATATTTTTTTATAAAAATAGTAAAAAAAATAAAAATATGTTCAAAATGTGCGGGTGCGCGCGGGGGGCCGGGCCGGTGCTCCGGCGGTGGAGCGGGGGAGGGTTGCGATGGGTAGAGCTAGCGGGGGAGGGTGCGGGTGCGATCGAGATGGAGGGGGATCGAGATCGAGATGGGGGATCGAGATCGAGATGGAGGGGGATACAGTAATATGCATTTTAAATATGTTCAAACTTGTGTTTAAATATGTTCAAACTTGTTTAAATCATAACAGTAATATTTTTTATGCATTTTAAATGCTGTTTTTTATATTTATTTGTGTTTATCAAACTTGTTTAAATTATAACAGTGTAATATTTTTTATAAAAATAGTAAAAAAAATAAAAATATGTTCAAAATGTGCGGGTGCGCGCGGGGGGCCGGGCCGGTGCTCCGGCGGTGGAGCGGGGGAGGGTTGCGATGGGTAGAGCTAGCGGGGGAGGGTGCGGGTGCGATCGAGATGGAGGAGGATCGAGATCGAGATGGAGGGGGATCGAGATCGAGATGGAGGGGGATCGAGATCGAGATGGAGGGGGATACAGTAATGGCGCACATCCCGGCCGGTGCGCCATTAGAAGTTATATATAGTAATGGCGCATTGGTTGATTCATGCGCCATTAGTATGTATGGGAAAATGAAAAAAAAAAGAAATTCATACTAATGGCGCACTCTGTCCGCCGTGCGCCATTAGTGTCTTCCACTCTAATGGCGTATGAGGAACAGGTGCGCCATTAGTATATAGTAGTGGTGCACTGCATCCACGGTGCGCCATTAGAATCAATCCTATCTATAGCCCTTTTCCTAGTAGTGAGAAACTACCAGGTATTGGAGAACCTGCCGCCCTCTAACGCAACCATGTAGCGATGGACGGGCTCGTCCTCCTCCCTGACACGGCGACCTACCACCTCCGGCTGGGCCGGCTCCCTCCGCGCCGAAACTGGTCCACGCGAACGCCACCAAACGAGATCAGGGTCGACGACGGGACCCGGGGCCGGGTTCCTCATCAAGCGGCGCGCCCCTCCAGGCAGCACCTCCCAGTGCCAGCCCGGCGGAGCCCAGTCACGGACATGGGTCAGCCAGACGTCGTCGCGGAAGGGTCGACGGCGAGGATGCGGGCCGGGCATCGTCCAGAACAAATACTAGCTATATGCCCGCAAAAAGTAACATTTTTTTTAATGATTGGATTTTGATAACTAACATTTCTATATAACACTAATTATGCTATCATATGTCAAAATTCTATATGCTATTTCATACTAATTAAGCATCTAACACTAAAAACAGAAAAAACAACTTCTATACATCCATTAAAAAAAGAAAAACAACATTATATAAAAAAATTCCATACTAATTAAACACTTATTATATCCATCTAACATGCATTCATACATATATACTAGTGAAAAAACAATAATCTAAAAAATCTAAACTAATTAAACATACAAAATACGTATATACTAATATATACATGCATTCATACATATATACGTGTGTGTGTGTGTGTGTGTGTGTGTTCATCATGCTTGTGTGTGTGTATGGGCTCGGGGAGGGGCGGCGCCCATGGTGGCCGCCGGGGGCGAGGGAGAGGGGTTAGAGGGGGAGAGCTCACAGCGGGGCGACAGCGACGGCCGGGGGCAGCGACGGGCCGGGGCGTGACGCGCGGGGGCGGCGACGTAGGGACGGCGCGACGGGGACGGGCCCGGGACGGCGACGAAGACGAGGGCGGCGACGGGGACGGGGGCGGCGACGGCGACTGCGACGGGGGCGGCGACGGGGACGGAGGCGGCGACGGCGACGGCGACAGGGGCGGCGACGGGGACGGGGACGGCGACGGCGACGGGGTCGGTGACGGCGTCGATCGATCGGGGTGGGCGGTTCAATGGGGAAACAGAGGGAGAATGAAATTTTTCGAAGTGTTGTATATATAGAAGGCACCTTTAGTACCGGTTAGAGCCACCAACCGGTACTAAAGGCCAGTTTTGGCCAGCCCAAGCGGCGGGAAGCGACCCCCTTTAGTACCGGGTGGTGGCACAAACCGGTACTAAAGGCCCCCCTTTAGTACCGGTTTGTGCCACGACCCGGTACTAAAGGGGGTGCGCTGGCGCAGGTGCGATGCAGCAAGTTTAGTCCCACCTCGCTAGCCGAGGGGCAACCGCACTGGTTTATAAACCCCCGTGCGGTCGCTCTCTCGAGTTCCTCTCCAAAGCAGGCTTACTAGGCCTATGTGTTCTGTGCTGCCCTGTGGGCCCACTTGGCCTTTGCGGGCCTGCATCCTGGCCCAACGAGAGGTTGGGTTTCTAGTCATATGCAGGCCGCTCTGGCCAAGTAGGCTGGCTTTTTTTAAAAATTTTTTTGCTTTATTTATTTTTGTGTTGTTTTGTTGTGTATTTAGAGTTTCTTTGTGAATATTTTTGCTTTAGGTACAAAAAATTACACACTTTCTGTTAGTGCCCGTAGTTTTCAAATTTGAATAGTTTAAATTTTGAATTATTTGAAATTAGTGTGAATCACTAGTTTGTGAATAACTTAACTTTAAAAATCAGTAAAGGCATGAAAGAATTTGTTTGCACATAAAATTTCTTCGCGTTTCAAATGCCAAAACACATAACTACCCTAACTATTACAGAGATTCCCCTCTGGGTGTGAAACACAGAAGAAAGTGATGATAGTGAAGCCGATCACATCCCAGATCTTTGGGTGTGAAACTTTTTCTTCGCATGTGTCCCTTTGCGCCGTAACCATGGAAAATCTTCATCATTTAACGGGATGCTAGGGTCAATATTCACTGTGAATGGAGCAATTTCATCAAACTTTTCATAATCTTCTGACTTGTCTGTCTTGTCATCCACTCCCACGATGTTTCTCTTCTCAGAAAGAACTATGTGCCGCTTTGGCTCATCGTACGATGCATTCGCTTCCTTATCTTTTCTTTTTCTTGGCTTGGTAGACATGTCCTTCACATAGAAAACCAGTGCCACATCATTGGCTAGGACGAATGGTTCGTCTGCATACGCAAGATTGTTGAGATCCACTGTTGTCATTCCGTAGTGCGGGTCTTCCGTTACCCCGCCTCGTGTCATATTGACCCATTTGCACCGAAACAAAGGGACCTTTAAGCCACGTCGATAGTCAAGTTCCCATATGTCCTGTATATAACCATAATATGTTTCCTTTCCCGTCTTGGTTTCTGCATCAAAGCGGACACCACTGTTTTGGTTGGTGCTCTTCTTATCTTGGGCGATCGTGTAAAATGTATTACCATTTATCTCGTACCCTTTGAAAGTCATTATATTCGAAGATGGTAATTGGGACAGCAAGTACAGGTCATCTTCAATAGAGGTGTCATGCATGGTACGTGTCTGCAACCAGCTGGCGAAACTCCTGGTTTGTTCATGTGTAATCCAGTCATCAGACCGCTCCGGGTGTTTGGAGCGTAGCAAATTCTTGTGTTCATCCATATACGTAGCCACCAAGGCAGAATTCTGTAGAACTGTGTAGTGTGCTTCAGTGAGAGAATGTCCGTCCATACATATTATTTGTTCCCCTCTTAGCGTGCCTTTTCCATCCAGTCTGCCCTTATGCCATGATTCAGGAACAACAATCGGCTTATGGTCAGGAATAAAGTCAATACAAAACTCAATGACCTCCTCATTTTGATGGCCCTTGGAGATGCTTCCTTCTGGCCTAGCACGGTTATGAACATATTTCTTTAAGACTCCCATGAACCTCTCAAAGGAGAACATATTGTGTAGAAATACAGGACCCAAAACGTTAATCTCTTCGCATAGGTGAACTAGGACGTGCGTCATGATGTTGAAGAAGGATGGTGGGAATACCAACTCGAAACTGACAAGACATTGCACCAAATCATTCTGTAACCTTGGTATGATTTCTGGATCGATTACCTTCTGAGAGATTGCATTGAGAAATGCACATAGCTTCACAATGGCTAATCGAACGTTTTCCGGTAGAAGCCCCCTCAATGCAACCGGAAGCAGTTGCGTCATAATCACGTGGCAGTCATGAGACTTTAGGTTCTGAAACTTTTTCTCTGCCATGTTTATTATTCCCTTTATATTCAAAGAGAAGCCAGACGGTACCTTAATACGGAGCAGACATTCAAAGAAGATTTCCTTCTCTTCTTTGGTAAGAGCGTAGCTTGCATGACCCTGATGTATGCAGTCTTCTCCGTGCATACGTTGCTGGTCCTCCCGTGCCTCAGGTGTATCTTTTGTCTTCCCATACACGCCCAAGAAGCCAAGCAGGGTCACGCAAAGATTCTTCGTCACGTGCATCACATCGATTGCGGAGCGGACCTCTAGGTCTTTCCAATATGGCAGGTCCCAAAATATAGATTTTTTTCCACATGGGTGCGCGTCCGTCAGTGTCCTTCGGACACTACAAGAAACCTGTTAATTCATGACGGATTTCTGATGACGTTCTCGAAAACTGTCACGGGTCGACCAGCCGAGCCTAAACTTTTTTTTTCTAAACCATCCAGACCGTCACAGACTGCTCGTGCCGATGTGTCCTGCTTCCCTCGATCATGTGTGTTGCCGGAGCTGCTTTCTGATTGGTTGATACGACCCTCCCACTGATCACGCATAAGCACCGTCCATTCCGCGGGATCCAACGGTGAGCACAACCGCCCCTCTCTCTCCTTGCTTCTCCACCCCGAGCCGCCGGCTGCTCTTCCACCTAGAGGAACAAAGCCCCCCGGCCCCCCGGTCTTCTCTCCCACCTCCCGTGATCTCCGTCGTCCCACCTCCCACGATTCATTTGCAGGGCGAGGAAAGGACGTCGCCCCACCACACCTGCCGGCTCTGTTGAGCCAGCGGCCGGATCCGCTGAGCCACCGGCCGGATCCACCGAGGCAGTGGCCGGATCTCGATCTTCTAGTCATCCCCGCCTTCTCCTCTGTCGGCGGCAGGCAGCAGAAACGTGCAAGGTGCGCGCGACTGCTCCAGCCCGAGGAAGGCACGAGGTGCGACGCGACGGCGCGTGGTCGAGCCAAGCACGACACGGGCGGCACCACCTCACCGGGGCGCGACTACGGCAGCCAACATCGGCGCCCAAATCGCGTCCACCAAACCCAAGCGCGGGCTCTGGTGGGCGTGCGGTTCTGCGTTCAACACGAGAGCGCGCGCGAGAAAGAGCGCTGCTCACGTCTTCCAGCGAACCCCAAAGAGAGCAGAGGAGGAGATGACCAAGGGCGAGGTTCCGTTGATCGGCATCGACCTTGGGAAGACCTACTCCTACGTCAGCGTGTGGCAGTAGGTCGAAATCATGGCCAACGACCAGGGCAACCGCATATCCACGCCCTCCTACGTCGCCTGAACCAGCTCACAATGAACCCCACCAACACTGTCTCCGGTACGTGCATCCATCTGGAATTTCTTCTAGTGGGCGCAGTCGTTGTTCTATTCCCATGCACAGGATATGATTAGTTGGGATTGGAATTATGGTCATTTGATAATCCGATGTAGCTGTTGTCGAATCCCCTGTTTCTCAGATTTACTACAGATTTATTAGTAGTTCATATCTATCTCTACTCTCTGTTCTGATATTTGTTTTGCTATGTTATGTTGTCAAATTAGATACTTTAGAATTAAGTTGGGATGCTTCCTTAGGATTGAAATAATGATGTAGTATTAGATTCTGCTGTTTCAGATTGAAGCTGAACATAGCTTAGTTTGGCAGCACCGTTTCTGAAAAACCATAGTAATCTGAAACCTCAGTTTTTCAGTGTGTGGGAAATGAATACTTAAGTTTCTAAATACCATATTTTTCCTCAGTTTTGATAAAACCACCGATGTGTTTGGCAAGTGTTGTTTTGACTTGCTGCGCCTTGCTCAACTATACTCATGGAACTGATCTGCATGTAGAAACGACGCCCAATGCATGCAGCATGTCATGCACGTCCAATCCCCTCCTAGCTAGCCGGGGCAAAATTGTTTTGTGCGTGTACGGGCGCATAGCCTATATGCGCATAGAATCGATTGGTAGGTAGCTTTTAGCCTGCTGCATACAAGTGCTCCAACGACCAATGGATATACTCCAGGAGCAAGTTTTTTTAAATCATGCGCTACTCGTGTAATTTGCAGCCATCATTACAATAGAAGCGTGCAAGATCTTCAGAAGAATGTAACATGCGCACCATCTCTGTAGAGAAACTAACTACCAAACCTGAAGCACCTAATAATCAGGAACACTTCATTGAAAAGATAATACATTTTCTGTTCTGAATTTCATCAGTCTCCTGAATTTTTGGCTTGTGGATTTTCAATCTGAATGCTTGTTCCACTGATAATTTTGGTTGTTATTTAGGTTTAGTGGGGTTATATTCAATACTCATGCTACTGAACAATTTGCCTAGGATGTTACTTAGAATTTTGGCATGGTACAGTGGTGATTTGTAGGTTGGCTGTTTTACTTCTCCATGGCTTCTAGCTACAGCTTAACTAGAATAGTATAAATGGATAGGAACCGAAATTACCATGCTAGACTTGAGTTGTGATTTGCCACAGTAAAGTGTTTATATTGCTAGTTCTTTATTGTAGTTTTAAATAGGCATAGATATTGAGTGTATCTGTATTGCCTCTGTTCGTAGTGATCTACGCACTTACATTGCCTCCAAATGCTGGAATAGTGAATGTTTGGTAGGAGTCGTGAATTTATTTTGTTGAGTCAAGTGTAGTCATATTTGTGAATGTGCCTTCTGTGAGGTTTGCGAATTTGCAAAAAAAAAAAAAATACTTTTATTCTGCAGTGTGATCTTGCATTTATGTACTTAACATCAAATAGAAAAATACATATTGCATTAGAATTATATATTTTTGAATAGAAAATAGGGCTTCTGACAATTGTAAACTCTGTTTCTTTACTTGTTTAGAAAATACACAATTAGGCCTTCCGACAATTGTTTAAGTGAGACGTGTGATGCACATTTTCTTTGAGGCACAATTGTTTCCTTTCCTCCATAATATTTATTGTACTGTGCATATAATGATCATTTCCTATTTCCTTATTCCATATCAGCTAGAAACCCATTGGTGTAGTATTTTAACAGCTGCTCAGGAGCTGCTGTACCAGAGCAAGAATGACATCATTGACTTCTACCTGCTCCATCTTAAGGACAAATCTCATGCAACCCATGGTGCTGCATTTGACACACGCATTTGTATTTTGTTAGTGATTATTGAGTGTAATATTTGATGTTTTGGATATATTTTTGTAAATGATGGCAATGTGGCTTCAGTGATGTACCTCAGATGGTTATTTTAATTGAATGAAACGATTTAATGGAAATTTGTGGGCTCGGCAAAATTATGTGTTTTGCTGATGGAGAAATTTTTGGCTGTGAAAACTTACTTGTATTATATGTATTGGGCTGTCCTAGCTGGTCGAATTGAATGGGCTGTGCTATTTGGGCCGTATTGGAATTATTGGGTTGAAATCTTAATTATAGTCAAATGTAGTGGGCCAAAATTTTAACTGGGCCGGTGATCAAATGGGCTGCCACCTCAGATTCATGGAGGCTGCCACGTTAGATGATGACGTGGAATGCATCTTAACGTCGTTATGAGCGTGTCCGTTAAAATGCTCACATGTGACGGTCAAAATCCGTCATGGATCCATGACGGCCAATATCCGTCATGGACTGCGTGGTGGACAAATTATGACGCGATATACATGACGGATTTCAAATCCGTCATGGATGCCCTTCCATGATGATTTCGAGCACATTTGTGACGATCTGAATCTGTCATGTATTAACAAGTTTCTTGTAGTGGGAATAGGTTGTCCGCCAGGACCCTTTCCAAATATCACCTTCAAATCCTTGACCATATCATCTACATCAGCACCAGTACGGTGGCGGGGCTTCGTCCGGTGATCCGCCTCACCTTTGAAATGCTTGCCTTTCTTTCTTACGGGATGCCTGCTCGGAAGAAATGGACGATGTCCCAGGTACACATTCTTCTTACAACTATTCAAATATATACTGTCGGTATCATCCAAACAGTGCATGCATCCGCGGTATCTCTTGTTTGTCTGTCCTGAAAGGTTACTGAGAGCAGGCCAATCATTGATGGTCACGAACAGCAACGCCTTTAGGTCAAATTCTTCCCCCATGTGCTCATCCCACCCACGTACACCTGTTCCATTCCACAGTTGTAAGAGTTTTCAACTAATGGCCTTAGGTACACATCAATGTCATTGCCGGGTTGCTTAGGGCCTTGGATGAGCACTGGCATCATAATGAACTTTCGCTTCATGCACAACCAAGGAGGATGGTTATACAAACATAGAGTCACAGGCCAGGTGCTATGGTTGCTGCTCTGCTCCCCAAAAGGATTAATGCCATCTGCGCTTAGACCAAACCATACGCTCCTTGCGTCATCTGCAAACTCCTTCCCCTAATTTCTTTCGATTTTTCTTCACTGCGACCCGTCAGCGGGTACTCTCAACTTTCCATCTTTCTTACGGTCTTCTCTGTGCCATCGCATCGCCTTGGCATGCTCTTTGTTTTGGAACAAACGTTTCAACCGTGGTATTATAGGAGAATACCACATCACCTTGGCAGGAATCTTCTTCCTGGGGCGCTCGCCCTCGACATGTAACATCCCAAATTTTCAATTTGGAATGTTATACATTAGATCATCATGCATATCATATTTTCTTGCATTTTGTTGATCCTAGAAATTTCATGCAACTCAAGGACCCATGGAGAGAGTTGGAGATTTCGAAATTTTCATATTTGAGTTCTTTCAAATTTTGAAAAGAGGATCATTTGGATTATTTATTTTATCTTCAAATATTTTTCCAAGATCAAAAATAAGAGAGGGAATAATATGAATTTCCCAAAATTTAGGAAAAATGAGGATTTAATAAATAAATCAAATGAGTCCGGTAGATTTTCTTTTCTGTATTTTTTCCGCGCGCGAAACCGTTTAAAAAAAAGCTGCAGTGCGACTGGGCCAAAGGCCCAGCCGGCCGCCAGCCGCCAGGCCGCCCGCGCCAGGCCGCACCCGCGCGCGCCCGCGCTGCCGCGCCAGGGAGCCGCCGCCGCCGCCCTCTGTTTCCTTTTCTTTTGCAAATCCTAGTAGGATTTGGACCCCGTTTCGTTTATTCCGTTTTTTGTTTCTAGGATTCCTAATCCTACTCTTATTCCTTGATCCTTCCTCCAAGCAAAACTCTCCCCTCCCCAATATAAATACCCAAGCAACCCCCCTCTAAACATCAAACCAAAACCCCTACTCTCCGCAGCAGCAGCAGCGCAGCACCACCACCCGCGCCGCCGCCCTACGCCGCCGCCGCCGCCGCCCCTCACCAGCGCCGCCGCCGCCCAACGCCGCCGCCGCCGGAGCCCCTCGCCTCTTCGAGGTACTAGCCCCGCGCCGCGTCACTTTTTCCCCTCGGTTCAGTTTTTCTCGTAAACCGTTCCGGTTTTCTAGATCGGTTTTTCGTTTCAGTTTTCTTTCCGAAACCCTAGATCGGTTTTTCTCGCCGGTTTTTCTTTCCGGTTTTGTTTAGCGAGTGTTCGCCGGACCGTTCGTCCTATCGAACGTGATCACCGGTTATTCCCGTTTAACGAACGTCCGTTCGTTCAACCGTTCGTCGTTTTTCGGATTTATTCCGCTATTTTTCTGATAGCGATTTCAGATCCGATCTTATTTCTAGTTTATCTTCTCGCTCGTTTATCGGAATCAGGTGATTCAAGCGCCTGGAGTTTCGTCTTGAAACCGTTACGACTAATCAACTTAAACCAAGTCTTGCTACTGTAAAATTTGACTTAGTTTCAAATTGCTAGAACCGAGTTGTTTTCTCTCGCCATTTGACTTTCGTTGCTTTATTTGATTCGATTCTTTTTGCAACCAGGGTTCTTAAGTTGGACTTTCTGGTTAGATCTTTTATTCGAGATTTACCTGTGCATTAGATGAGTACTTATTGTATGCTTGTTGTTTGTCTGCGATAGATCACCCGGAGTGTGCCGCTTGTTACTTCGAATCTCTAGGTTTCGCGGATCATCAGCAAGGCAAGTAACACTTGATCATACCCTTTTCTACTACCCAGTTTTTATGCATTAGAACAATCCTCACACATTGCATGATTAGGATCTAATTAAATTGTGGGATGGGAAATAGATGAGGTAGTACCTATTACCTGTTTTACTCATGAAACCTTTGGGAGTTACTTCTGCGTTTGCTTATTATGCCATGCTATGCTAGTAGACGTGGATTGGGTGAGTGAATATCCATGATAGATGTGAGTTTGTTAATTAATGGTTTATCTAAGGTGGCAACTTAAATACACATCTGGGTGGATTGAGGCACCTGGAGTTACCAGGACTTGCCTGTTTTTTTGGAAATCCCGGGGGTACCCTGTGATTTTCCTATGGACCGCCACCCAGGCTCAAAGGGATCATAAGATAATTCATACTAGTAACTTACGTGTGCAGCCACAAGCCATTATGGGCTCTGGCATAGTTGACTAAGTCGTGCAAACTCTTATAGTGGTGGACTAGCAGATGTAGGGGATGTAGGTGTACCGGTCTACCCATCGTAAGGTGCTAGCGCTTCTGAAAGACTATGTCTCGGTCATCCGTTTCTCAAACACCATGTAGTGCGAGAAACCAAGCGGAGGCGATCGAGTCTTGTGGGGAAAAGTGCGCAAACCTCTGCAGAGTGTACAAACTAATCATGATTAGCCGTCTCCCCGGTTATGGACATCTTGAGTATCTAGTACTTGAATATTCTGTGTATGTCAACATGTTACTCAAATTTAATATTGATGGGTTAATGAGTACTTTTTAATTGGGATTGAGGATGCTGTAAAACCATTCTCAATGTTTAACAACCACCATGATAGTTAACTAATTTATTCCTTTGTAGTAGGGAAAAACTGGCTTTATGCAAAAACTGTAACCATAGAGCTTTTCACCAGCCAAATATGCATGTAGTATAGGTTTATCATTCATTACTCTCTATGTGTTACATTGCCAGCATATTCCATGTGCTGACCCGTTTTCGGGCTGCAACTTTCATGTTGCAGACTTTTCAGACGACGAGTAAGGTGCTTTTAGGTCGTGGTTCTATACTCAATGATGCCGTTGGAGTTGATGGACTCATTTATCTTCCAAGTCTTCCACTGTTATCGTATTTAGATGGCCTTAAGCCATGATTATTGTAATAAGTCCTCTTTTGGACAAACGATGTAATAAGTGTGTGATTGCTACTCTGTTATAAATCCTTCGAAGTACTGTGTGGTGTCAGCATTACTGATCCAGGGATGACACCGGAGCACAGAGACTTGACCATCTGAGGTCGGGTCGCTACACGACATCACCAGGGTCATCGCGGCTGATCTTATAGCGCAATGCACCACATACCGGGCAAGCGTTCAAATCCTCGTACTCACCGCGGTAGAGGATGCAATCATTAGGGCATGCATGTATCTTCTGCACCTCTAACCCTAGAGGGCAGACATCCTTCTTTGCTTCGTACGTACTCTCGGGCAATTCGTTGTCCTTTGGAAGCATATCCTTTATCATTACCAGCAACTTTCCAAATCCCTTGTCAGATACACCATTCTCTGCCTTCCATTGCAGCAATTCCAGTGTGGTGCCAAGCTTTTTCTTGTCACCTACACAATTCGGGTACAACAATTTTTTGTGATCCTCTAACATGCGCTGCAACTTCTTCTTCTCCAAATCACTTGCGCGGTTTCTCTTTGCATCGGTAATGGCCCGACCTAGATCATCAACGGGCTCATCTGATGCCTTTTCTTCAACTTCTTCCCGCATTGCCGGCTCAGCTTCTTCCCGCATTACCGGCTCAGCTTCTTCCCCCATTGTTGTATCATCGTATTCAGGGAACCCATGGCCAGGATAGCTGTCGTCGTCCTCTTCTTCTTCATTGTCTTCCATCATAACCCCTCTTTCTCCGTGCTTGGTCCAAACATTATAGTGGGGCATGAAACCGGACTCAAACAGGTGGATGTGAATGGTTCTTGACGTAGAGTAATTGCGACCATTCTCACAGCCAGCACATGGACAAGGCATAAAATCATCCGCCCGCTTGTTTGCCTCAGCCGCAAGCAGAAAAGTATGCACGCCCTCAACGAACTGGGGAGAGCATCGGTCATCGTACATCCATTGCCGGCTCATCTTCATTACACAACACCGAATAGACCAAATTAATACAAGTTCATACGTAAATTTCATACAACACTTAAATGCAACAAACAAATAACTCTCTAGCTAAAGCATTTAAATGCAACAACAAATGCGATCAAGATCGCAACTAAGGTAACAATTGATCCAACAGCATAATGATACCAAGCCTCACTATCGATGGCATATTTTCTAATCTTTCTAATCTTCAAGCGCATTTTCTCCATCTTGATCTTGTGATCATTGACGACATCGGCAACATGCAACTCCAATTCCATCTTCTCCCCCTCAATTCTTTTCAATTTTTCTTTCAAGTACTCGTTTTCTCTTTCAACTAAATTTAACCTCTCGACAATAGGGTCGGTTGGAATTTCCGGTTCACATACCTCCTAGATAAAAATATCTATGTCAACTTGATGGGCATAATTTGTCATAAACACGAAATGCAACAAATAGTTTTAAAAGAGAATATACCACATCCAGATCATAACAAGGACGAGGGCCGACGGGGACGGATATCAAAACCATGGCACTATGTATAACAAACAATGTACGGGTAAGATAATTATACGAGTAACTATATATCCAAATCACACAAACATCAATTTTTTATATAAAATTTCATGAACAAGAGGCTCACCACAAGGTGGTGCCGGCGACGGGACGGTGCGGGCGATCGACGTGGTTACGACGGAGATTTAGAAGGCACTATGTAAACCACACCTACATATGCAAAATAGTGTTATTTTGACCTCAAATTGCATATAAATCAAATACTACCACATATAATTCCTCCCAAATTACTAACACCCACAATTAATCACTATATAAACCAATGCAAGAGCTAATCTAGCAATGAGAGATGAAAGGATAAAGTTGCTAACCTTGGTGATCATTTGAATGGATGGGGGCCTGCAAATCTTGACAAATTTGGGGCAAATTTTGTGATGAACTCGAGAGGAGAAGGGAAGAACAGAGGAGAGGGAGAGGGGAAAGGGGGAAGAACAGAGTGCGGGTGGACGAAGGTTTTATATAGGACGACCTTTAGTACCGATTCGTGCCACGAACCGGTACTAAAGGTGCTGGAAGGGCCCCATTCTGACAACATCCTGCCACCACTTTCTTTAGTACCGGTTCGTGGCACGAACCGGTGCTAAAGGTTCGCCACGAACCGGTACTAATGAGAGCGGCCCGGCTAGCCGTTGGAACCGGCACTAATGTACACATTAGTGCCGGCTCTAATTCAAACCGGCACTAATATGCTTCACGTTTGACCCTTTTTCTACTAGTGATTCCTTATCACTCCTGGCAGAAGGAGAAGACTGAAAGGGTCATTGATTTTCTGACACGGTTATCTGTGAATAGTACTTGTCATATTGTCCGCCCTGCCACTGATTATGAAGTCCTACATGAAAATGATATGGCCAAAATGTTTTTTCTTCCGTTAGACTTTTCTACCATGTGTTTATCCTTTTATTTTTTCATCAGCCTTGAGGATTCTGCTCTCATTTGACAGAGATATGGATAGTCATGCTAACTGTTTTATTGCTGTGGCGGCTCATACACAATGACCGGTTACTGGAAGAGCAGCTGATGTTCTTGCTGCTGTGTTTACAGCAGCACAAGATGCAATGAGACTCGTTACATGTGGAGACAAGGTACGTCATGTACGGATTATTACTGTTATTTCTGATTGATTGCCCTTTTACAATTATTTTGTTTCAGTTACTGCATGGATGTCGATAGTTCTCCCTGGATATACTAGTCTTGTCCTTTCTGTTTGTATTAATGGCCTGCTGATTTTGCTGGCTTTATCAGTAATCCCCTCGTCCCTCTGCTGCCCAAATCGAAACTGTCTTCTCCAAAATATTCTTCTGTCTGTGTGAGAGAAACGTGATATCCTTGGCACGTCCGTTTCAGTTTTCAACTTTAAGAGGATGTTTGTTTCCAGGGACTTATTGGCTTAGGGACTTAAAAAAGTCCCTATAAGTCCCATCTAAACCAAACAGGAGGGACTTATAGGGACTTAAAGTGGGCATTTGGGACTTATAAAATAAGACTCTCAAGGAGGGACTTATAAGGACTTATAGTCGTAATATGGTATTATAGGGACTTATAAGTCCCAGGAACCAAACAGGTAAGGACTTTTTAGGGATTTGTGACTTATAAGTTGGGACTAAAAAAAGTCCTAGGACTTATGAACCAAACAGGGCCTAACAGTCTGATATGCAAAGTATAACATCTTTACACAGGCATGGTTAGTTCATAGTTGGCCTTACACCTTAAAGTATTGTAACACAAGTTTATTAGGTATAGGAGGTGTAGGAAGAACCAGCCAAGTCAAAAGAAAATTTCCCATGCCGAACTTTTATTTTACGTAGGCTGAACTATAGTTTGCCTTCAGTACAAATAGACATGTGCTAGTGAATTGGAAGATAATTCACCACATAGCACACTTTCGATGACGAAAAATAAAATAAAGCCTTGTGTAGAGAAAACTAGTGGTAGTTCATATGCACCAGACCAGCAGTGTGCGGGCAATTGATAGATACTGATGGTTGTACTTTTCTTCAGCCCTGCTGTGCTGAAAATGCTTCTTTGATTGCAATGACTTCAATGCAAACATCCTGCATCGCTGGACGATTTTTAGGCGGCTCCGCAGCCCATATTAGGCCAAGCTTAATGAGAGCGGTGATGCAGCTCATTGTTCCTGTAGCCACATGATGATTTTCCTGGTTCGATAATATGCTTACTGCTTCTTCTTCTTCATCACGGTTCCCATAATAGAAGATGATTCTGGGATCAATAATCTCACAAATCTTCTCCGGGAATCCACAAATTTGTAAAGGCTCAGGCTATCTTTAAACATTTCATCAGTTGAACGCTTCACCGTGAGCATCTCCAAGATGATGACTCCATAGCTGTAAACATCACCCTCCTTGGAGATTTTGCTCCCAAACCCATATACCGAAAAAGGCTCACGCCCCGCTTTATAGATAAAGCCAATGCCAAAGCCAACATCCACAAGGTTCACACCAACCAGGTCCACACACACACACAGTCCAGGAACAAACAAGCAACATGGGTTAGTGCTGAGGGCACAGCTCAACAAGCCCAACACACACACACAAAAACGACACACACGCCGGGGGAAAGACATCCTCTAGTCGGGCTCCGGGGGTGGCGGCGGGAGCGGCGGTGCCAGGCGGAAGGCCAACGCACGAAGGTCGGAGAGGAGTCTGTCGATGGCGTCCCGGTCCGGAGGGCGGCTAAGCGGCCGCCAGAGCTGCAAGTAACCACACATTTTGAAGATGGAGTCAGTCGCACGTCGAAGAGGCACCTTATGAATGACAAGCTTATTGCGAACCGTCCACAACGTCCAAGCCAGCACCCCTACGCACAGCCATCTAATATGTCTGTAGCGAGGAGGGGAGGCCTGAATTTCCGCAAGCAAGTCGGGGAAGTTGTTATTGCACCACTGTCCCCCAACCGTTTCGCGAAAACACGCCCATAGGAACTGTGTCGTGCAGCAAGAGAAGAAGATGTGATTAGCATCCTCTACCGTGTCACACAGGGGGCACATCCCATCCCCAGGGCCATGGCGCTTAAGGACCTCCATGCCGGACGGGAGGCGGCCGCGGATCCATTGCCACAAGAAGATCCGAATCTTAAGAGGGAGGCGGATGTCCCAGATAAGGCCGAAGGGCTCCGGAGCTGACGATGGGGCAATAGCCGCGTAGAGGGATTTGGTGGAAAAGCGGCCGGAGGGATCAAGGCGCTAGGAGATGGCATCCGGAGAGTCTGTCACGTCCATAGGCAGCAGGGCGATGTCCTGGAGGAGGGCATCCCAAGCAGCCACCTCAGCAGGGCCAAAAGGACGACGGAACGGGAGGCGCCCTAAGTCAATAAGGGCCGCCTCGACCGAGACCCGAGGGTCAACTACAATGTCGAAGAGGATGGGGAACCGGGCGGCCAGAGGGGAGTCCCCGAGCCATCTATCGAGCCAAAACAAGGTCGAGGCGCCAGAGCCCACCGAGATGGAAGTGCCCATCCGCAGGACCGGAAGCAGCTGGACGACGGCCTGCCAAAACTGGGAACCGCCCGAGCGTTGGCAGAACGCCAGAGGCTGGCCACGCAGGTACTTGTTCTGGATGATAGTCAGCCAAAGGCCTCCCTCCCCATTGGCAATGCGCCATAGCCAGCGGGTCAGGAGGGCGATGTTCATGCGCCGAGAAGACAGAATCCGAAGGCCACCCTGGTCTTTGGGTTTGCAGATGTCTGGCCAGCTGACCATGTGATATTTCTGCCTGCCCTCCTCGCCAGCACAGAAAAATCTGGACTGGTACTTGGCGATCTCCTGATGGAGCGTTTCATGAAGGCTGTAAAAGCTCATGAGGAACCACAAAAGGCTGGCAAGCGATGAGTTGATAAGGATCACGCGCGCCGCCTTCGACAGCCAACGCCCTTTCCAAGGCTCTACGCGGTGCTGCATACGGGTCACCGTGGGGCGGAGGTCCGCCACGGTGAGGCGCGAGTCACTAATGGGGATCCCTAGATAAGTCGTGGGGAAAGAACCCAGCCGACAATTAAGCCGATCGGCGATGGACTGAGCATCCTCAGCGGGGTAGCCGAGCACCATCACTTCGCTCTTGTCAAAGTTGATGGTAAGGCCCGACATTTGCTGGAAGCACAGAAGCAGGAACTTTAGGTTGGAGATCTCGAGGGCAGATCCCTCGGTTATAATAATGGTGTCGTCCGCGTATTGGAGAAGGGTCACCCCTCCCCCTCCAACAAGGTGCGGGACCAAGCCTCGAATATGCCCCGCAGCCTTGGCCTTATCTAAGATGGCGGCTAGGGCATCGACAACCATGTTGAACAAGAACGGCGAAAAGGGGTCCCCTTGCCCAACCCCACAGAGGGTAGGGAAGAAGGGTCCAATATCGCCGTTGATGTTCACCGCAGTCCGGCCACAGGAGACGAGCTGCTTGACGCGGGTCACCCACCTATCGTCAAAGCCCTTGCGAAGCAGGACTTCCCTCAGGAACGGCCAGTGTACCGTGTCATAGGCTTTGTGGAAGTCCAGCTTAAGGAAGACCGCCCTATGGCGCTTCAGACGAACCTCGTGGAGCACTTCGTGAAACACCAACACCCCATCCAGGATAAATCGGCCTTGAATGAAGGCGGATTGGATCGGGTGGGTGATTGTATCCGCCAGGAGGGTCACCCTATTGGCGTACCCCTTCGCCAGGATCCTAAAGATCACATTAATAACTGTGATGGGGCGGAACTGGCGGATATCGGCGGCACCCGGGAACTTGGGGATGAGGGTCACCACTCCATAGTTAAGGCGCCCCAAATCCATGGTACCAGAGTAGAATTCCTCAAAGAGAGCCATGACCTCATGCTTGATGGTAGGCCAGAACGTCTTGAAGAAAGCTACAGGGAGACCGTCAGGTCCCGGGGCCGAGGAGGGGTTCATCCCCTTAATGGCAGCGAGGACCTCGTCCTCACTGAATGTCACATCCCTAGCTTCTGGTATTGCACTAGGCTAGCTTCATGTGTGCATCATGTTTAAATTTTATTTAAGTTGAAATGGGGATTGCTCAAACCCTAGCATCAGATCAAATCAACTAGGTTCAAATAAAAATATTCTCAATGAACCCAAAATGCTCTTCAGAAAAGTTCATTATTTTTGGATTGGTCTGGAACCTCTTCCAAAAATGGTGCACATTTTCCTAGGCCATTCTGGATTTTTGAATTAAATCATTACCTACTTGCATTTGGGCATTTAAATACTATAAAATATTTTCAATGCTCAAATAATCCCAAACTGAAATGTTTGCTGTAGGATATATTTCCAACAGTGGTCATGAGCAGTTGCATGCTTTTTGGGATTGATTTAGTATTTTTAATAAAGCCACAAATCTGCAGATAAATAGAAAACTGTAACAGAATTAGAAAGAGAGAGAAAGGACTCACCTGGGCTACCTACCTGGCTTACCTGCAGTCTCACCTGTGGCCTGGCACTATTGCTGGCGGCCCAGCCAACCAGGCAACATGCCAGTCATCCCCTTCCTCTCGCCAGTGTGCATTGTGCGTGGCGCACGCACAGGAGGCGAGGGCCACCTCCTGCTTCGCCGTGTCGTGCTCTCCGTCAACCCAATCCCGCGCCTGGAGATGCCTCGAAGCCCCTCTCGCCTCTCCCTCACTCGTTGCACTCTCTCCCCTCCTCTGTTCCTCTCCCCGCAGCACACCCGAGCACGGCCGTCGCCGCCGCTCCCCGCCTGCGCAGCCACCGCTGTGGCCTCGCTTAACCCCCATGGCAAAGAGGTTCCCCGCGTCCCCCTCGACCCCTACGCTGAAGCACGCGACCGCAGGCGCCCCGAAGCGTTGCCATCGAGCTCGTCACCGCTGCATCTGGCCGCCGGAGGTCGTCATCGAATCGCGCCGTCAAGGACGCCCCCGAGCCCGCTGACCATCCCGTCGTCTCCGCTGTGAGTTTCCACGTCTGTTCCCCCTCTTCCCGAGCTCGTTTACGCCCCGCAACCGTCACCCCTTGTCGACCGAACTGCGCTGCCACTGCCAAACCTCCTCGCCGGCCACTCTTCCGGCGACTCCAGCACCAACCGTCACCTCCCCTAGATGCGCCGCACTGCCCGCTTTCCAACGGGATCGCCCGCAGCCCAAACGGCCTCCTGTAGGTGAACCCCGAGCCACTCCGGTGCGCACCGCCGCGGATTTGGTCGCCGGCGTTAAGACGCCGGTGATGATGACGTGGCCGCTTAATTAAGCACTAATCACATCTAGTTAGCCCCTAACAGACACTGACTGTGGGCCCTAGCCGTAGTCAAACCTCACTCAACGCTAGTTTTGACCGGGATTAGTTCCTGAGTCACTGACATGCGGGACCCACAGGTCAGGTTTGACCCGGGTCAACCTGGTTGACCTGCTGACGCGTTGCTGCTGTCATGCTGACGCAGTAATGGCTTTCTGGATTTAAAACAAACCAGAAAATTCTAGAAAATATCCTAAACTTCTAAAATTCATAGAAATTCAACCGTAACTCCAAATGAAATAATTTATATATGAAAAATGATCAGAAAAATCCAATCTATCCATCTGTACCATTGTGATGCATGTTAGAACAACTTATAGCTGCTGTTTAGCACAAATCATTTAAATGGCATTTGAATAATCACATATGGAGTTTGAATTTGAATCTTGTATTCAAACCAACTTCATTTAATCTGTTGCTAGTTGCATTAGCTCAAACCACAGCATATTTCCATGTCATGATCATGCATCATATTGTGCATTTGCATTGATTGTGTTTCTTTCTCAGTTGCCGGTAATTGCCCCCTCTCGACAGACGCGTTCCGACGATGAGTTCGATGACACCGATGAAGAGATATATTATCTTCAGAAGTGCCAGGCAAGCAAAACCCCCTTGTTCATTCCGATACAATCCCACTCTCTCGCTCCTGCTCTCTTTTACTGCATTAGGACAACAACGATTCATCTGTTACTTGCTGCGGTAGCTGAACCCCTTTATCCTTTGCATGACCTGTCATTGCCACAGTAAATAGATGAAACCCACTAGCATGAGTAGGAATTGTTTGAGCCCTGATGTGCCTACTCATTCATGCCTGTTTGTCATGCCTGCTATTGCTTAGAGTTGAGTCAGGTCTGATTCATCTGGGATGAATCAGAGGTGTGTAAACATGTCCTACTGTTGAGAGCTAAGTGTGTGAACACGATTTGGTAAAGGTAGCGGTGAGAGGCCATGTAGGAGTACATGGTGGGTTGTCTCATTGCAAGCCGCCCTCAGAACTGAGTTCTGTGTTTGTGATCAATGAACAGTTACTACCACACATTGGGTTCCGGTAACTCGACCCCTCCCGGCTTCTTAATCACCCTTGTTCTCTGTCCAGGAGTTGCAACTAGTTTCTGGTGTTTGTAGGTAGTGTTAGTAGTCTACCAAGTGGCACTCGGTACAAGTGGGCTTGGGACAGACTAGGCACAGTGGCACGGTGTACCAAGTGGCACCCGGATGGTGGGCTTGGGAACCCTGCTCACATCGTTTGGGGCCGTAAGCGACACCCCGGCCGGATCTCCTTGCGGATGGAACCCGAATAGGCGATAAACCTGGACGAGTGACTTGAGTGTTTAGGTAGGCCGTGGCCGACTCCCTCGCCCGGCTTCCGCTTGAAGGTTGCCGAGGTACATGACGTGTACAGGGCGATAAGTGGCGAGAGCGTGTGTGAAGAAGTACACCCCTGCAGGGTTATCATTATCTATTCGAATAGCCGGATTCCTCGGATATGGAAACTTGGACCCCTTGCATAGTTCATAGAAAAGTGAAAGTGGATACTCTAAAATGCGCAAGATAAGTGTGAGTGCTATGGATGGCGTTCTCGTAGGGAGACGGGAGCGGATCCATAGTGGTGTATTGATATGGTGAATATGTGGACTCGTGTGCGCCACCTCAAAGAGTTACTTGAAGTCGTAGTTCAGGATAGCCACCGAGTCAAAGCTGGCTTGCTGCAGTTAAACTCCACCACCCCTTTGTTGATAATGATGCATATGTAGATAGTTCTGATGTAAGTCTTGCTGGGTACATTTGTACTCACGTTTGCCTATTTTATGTTTTTGCAGAGAGACTTCAGTCTCGCTAGTAATTCCGCTTGGACTTCGACGTTTAGCTTGTTACCTCAGCTACGATCTTGTGCCCTCGGCAGGATCTGGTAGATAGTCAGGCTTCTCAGCCTTTTTCATTTCTAGATGTCTGTACCCAGACATGTTAAGCTTCCGCTTGTGCTTTGACTTGTATGCTCTGAATGTTGGGTCATGAGACCCATGTTTGTAATATCTCGCTCCTCGGAGCCTAATGAATAAATACTTGAGTCGTAGAGTCATGTTGTGATGCCATGTTGTATTTGCACATATCGAGCATATTGTGTGTATGTTATTGAAATGCTTGGTATGTGTGGGATCTGACTATCTAGTTGTTTATCCTTAGTAGCCCCTCTTACCGGGAAATGTCTCCTAGTGTTTTCACCGAGCCATGGTAGCTTGCTACTGCTCCGGAACACTTAGGCTGGCCGGCATGTGTCCTTCTTCGTTCCTGTGTCTGTCCCTTCGGGGAAATGTCACGCGATGAATACCGGAGTCCTGTTAGCCCGCTACAGCCCGGTTCACCGGAGTCCTGCTAGCCCAGTGCTACAGCCTGGATTCACTCGCTGATGACCGACACGTTCGATGCTGGGTCATGGATGCCTGTCCCTGTAAGTTTGTGCCACTTTGGGTTTATGACTAGCCATGTCAGCCCGGGCTCCTTATCATATGGATGCTAGCGACACTATCATATACGTGTGCCAAAAGGCGCAAACGGTCCCGGGCAAAGGTAAGGCGACACCCGTGGGAATACCGTGCGTGAGGCCGCAAAGTGATATGAGGTGTTACATGCTAGATCGATGTGGCATTGAGTCGGGGTCCTGACAGCTTTGGTATCAGAGCTTGACTGCCTGTAGGATTACCAACACTAGTAGAAAACCACCAATCAGTCCCGGTTCGTAAGGGCCTTTAGTCCCGGTTCGGGAACCGGGACTAATGGGTCGTGACTAATACCTCAACCCATTAGTCCCGGTTCAAACACGAACCGGGACCAATGTGCCTCCACGTGGCCCTGTGCGCCGAGCCCAGTCAGGGGTCCTTTGGTCCCGGTTGGTGGCTCCAACCGGGACCAAAAGGCATCCACGTGTCTGCATTCCAGTGGCCTGGTTTTTTGTTTTTTTTTTGAAAGGAGGGGGGTTGGGGGTTTTGGGGGGTTTTGGGGGGTTAATTTAGGTGTTTTGTATATTGTGTTAGCTAGCTAATTAATAGAGAGAAGTGTCCTCTCTTAATTATGTCCGTGCTTGCTCGACGCTACGTAGTATATATACATAAGTGATCGAGAGAACCATTCAGTACAGAAGTTCGTCATGCATACCGAGAGAAGTGATCGATCGACCTCTCCTTCTCCGAGAGATTGGTCGAACAACAAGTTTTACTGGCTACATACATGTACAATCTATATAAGATCTCTTAATTACAAACCACTAGCATTTGAATTCAAGTTCCACATGGTATTCTCCGGCTTTACTGATGACGTGTTCAAGAAAGAATCCCGCCAATTCCTCTTGAATTGCTTTCATGCGATCTGGTTCTAGGAGTTCATCCCGCATCTGCCACGTCTAATTAATTTGAAGAAGGGGGTTAATTAATACATATATATGAATGAAACTCAACAGAAATGATGGTGTAATAAAATGAAATTGTGAATATTATTGCTTACGCACTTCATATTGTCTTCTAGAGTAGCCCCGCTTGTTTTTCAATGTCGCGTTGTTGATGAACTCGCACACGTAGTATCCACAGAAATCATTCCCTTCCTCCTGCCACAAGCACTTTACGAGAAATAGAGGTCAATCAAACTGATAATGAAGCATTATATAAATGGCATTGATGAAAGTATAGCTATAGAATCAACGGGAGATGCGCGCCAGTAGTACTTACTTTCGGGTATGTATATCGCAGCTCCTTCGGCAGTCCCGGAGCTTGTGCGGTGAACTGTTTCCAAACCCTGCAAGACAAAGAAAATATTTCTTATTACTTGCAGATATCAGGAAATGAACAAAAAGTTGCCGATATGGTGCGATAATGATCGATTGAACTTACTTGCTGAGCATTTCAGTCATGTCCGCATAGGTGCTGGGATCTTTCCGTCTGGAGTCTAAGACGGTTACTAGTCCACGCTCAAGCTTAATCTCCAGAAGAATATAGTGGTACCTACACGCATGCATAACTCATCAGTTACATTAACCTCGCTCGAGTAATAAGGAAAACCGAATATGCACACGACAGTAACACTCACGGGCCGTGGTAAGGAAAGAGTATGGTATCTTTGTTTTGATTTTTGATCAATGATTGTAGCAAGTTGTCCTCGGCCTCTTCGGCGCGCTTTTCAACCAGAAAAACATCTATGATATTTGTGTTAATGAACCCAATATCATAGATTTCATTTTTTTTGCACTCGACGATCTTCAATCTGCATAATATATTGAGGATAATTAATTATAAATACATGCAATGAAAGAGCCGAGCTATATATACAGACTAATGACAGAAATAGTACTTACAGGCAGTAGCAAAAGACCATTAATTTATCGAGGGCCTTTTGATTGAAGAACTCGAAGAACTCCTCAAATGGAATAGACAACAGATCATTTGAAACGAGGTCGTGCTCCTCTTTAATTTTCAGATACAAAGTGTTCGTCCCCTCAGACTCTCTGCAGGTTTTCATGTACCAACTGTGGAATCTTCGCATCATTGTTGTCAGAGACTTTTCATCTTTGACGAGAGGCTTCCCGTACTCGTATCTGAATAAGTCCACCTCCATGAAATCAGGAAGTGCATCGTCAGGCAGGTAATCTTCAAGATTGCCATAACCGGCCACCGTCCCCGGAGGATTAGACACATTCAGCGGGGGGCACGATTGCTGTGCTTGTTCGCCGAGCTGGGCAATTTTTTTCCCCTTTGCCCGTTTTTCTTTTAACCTTTTATCAGTGACAGTAGTTCCCGACCGCTTGGCTTGGAGATATGTCTGTTCAGTAATGCGCTCATAGTTGGTTCTCGGCGGAGACTTTGGTGGTTTCCTCAGGGCATCGAGAGTGAGCTTTGCTTTCACCGGATCGACCTTCTCCTCCGGAGGTGGATGTATCTTTGCTTTAACCCCTTCAAAGAACTCCTTCACTTGGGTCTGCACGATCGTATCGTTTTCCTCCTTGCTCCTCTCATACGGTAACTTCTCTACAGGCTTTAGAGGTGGACCGTATCTGTATTGCCTCTCTCTTCTTGTGCTGCTAGACGCCGGAGCAGACGGAGCGGCTGCGGCGTCTGTCTTCCTTCGTGCTTGCTTACGAGGCGGAGGAGAAGGATTACTTTAAAGGGAGGAATTTCATGAAACTTTTCATAATCTTCAGACATGTCTGTCTTGTCCTCCACTCCCACGATGTCCCTTTTTCCTGAAAGAACTATGTGGCGCTTTGGCTCATCGTATGATGTATTTGCTTCCTTATCTTTTCTCTTTCTCGGTCTACTGGACATGTCCTTCACATAGATAACCTGTGCCACATCATTGGCTAGGACGAACGGTTCGTCAGTGTACCCAAGATTTTTCAGATCCACTGTTGTCATTCCGTACAGTGGGCCTACCTGTACCCCGCCTCCTGACAGATTGACCCATTTGCACTTAAACAAAGGGACCTTAAAATCATGTCCGTAGTCAAGTTCCCATATGTCCACTATGTAACCATAATATGTGTCCTTTCCCCTCTCGGTTGTTGCATCAAAGCGGACACCGCTGTTTTGGTTGGTGCTCTTTTGATCTTGGTCAATCGTGTAAAATGTATTCCCATTTTTCTCGTATCCTTTCCAAATCAATACGGTCAAAGATGGTCCCCTGGATAACAAGTACAGCTCCTCACAAACAGTGCTGTCACCTCTGATACGTGCTTCCAACCAACTGCTGAAAGTCCTGATGTGTTCACATGTAATCCAGTCGTCGCACTGCTCCGGGTGTTTGAAGCGCAGACTGTTCTTGTGTTCATCGACATACGGGGTCACCAAGGTAGAGTTCTGTAGAACAGTGTAGTGGGCTTGAGACCAAGAATATCCGTCCCTGCATATTATTGAGTCCTTTCCAAGCGTGCCTTTTCCAGTCAGTCTCCCCTCATACTGCGATTTAGGGAGACCTATCTTCTTAAGGCCAGGAATGAAGTCAACACAAAACCCGATGACATCCTCTGTTTGATGGCCCATGGATTTGCTTCCTTCTGGCCTAGCGCGGTTACGGACATATTTCTTTAGGACTCCCATGAACCTCTCAAAGGGGTACATATTGTGTAGAAATACGGGGCCCAGAATGACAATCTCGTCAACTAGATGAACAAGAACGTGCGTCATGATATTGAAGAAGGATGGTGGGAACACCAGCTCGAAACTGACAAGACATTGCACCACATCACTCCTTAGCCTTGGTATGGTTTCTGGATCGATCACCTTCTGAGATATTGCATTGAGGAATGCACATAGCTTCACAATGGCTAATCGGACGTTTTCCGGTAGAAGCCCCCTCAATGCAACCGGAAGCAGTTGCGTCATAATCACGTGGCAGTCATGAGACTTTAGGTTCTGAAACTTTTTCTCTGCCATATTTATTATTCCTTTTATATTCGACGAGAAGCCAGTCGGGACCTTCATACTAAGCAGGCATTCAAAGAAGATTTCCTTCTCTTCTTTGGTAAGAGCACAGCTGGCAGGACCTTCATACTGCTTTGGAGGCATGCCGTCTTTTTCGTGCAAACGTTGCAGGTCCTCTCGTGCCTCAGCTGTATCTTTTGTCTTCCCATACACGCCCAAGAAGCCTAGCAGGTTCACGCAAAGGTTCTTCGTCACGTGCATCACGTCGATCGAAGAGCGGACCTCTAGGTCTTTCCAGTAGGGTAGGTCCCAAAATATAGATTTCTTCTTCCACATGGGTGCGTGTCCCTCAGCGTCACTCGGAACAGCTAGTCCGCCGGGACCCTTTCCAAAGATTACGTGTAAATCATTGACCATAGCAAGTACGTGATCACCGGTACGCATGGCGGGCTTCTTCCGGTGATCTGCCTCGCCTTTGAAATGCTTGCCTTTCTTTCGACATTGATGGTTGGTCGGAAGAAATCGACGATGGCCCAGGTACACATTCTTCCTGCAGCTTGCCAGGTATATACTATCAGTATCAAGTAAACAGTGCGTGCATGCGTGGTATCCCTTGTTTGTCTGTCCTGAAAGGTTACTGAGAGCGGGCCAATCGTTGATGGTCACGAACAGCAACGCCTTTAGGTTAAATTCCTCCTGTTTGTGCTCATCCCACGTACGTACACCGTTTCCATTCCACAGCTGTAAAAGTTCTTCAACTAATGGCCTTAGGTACACATCAATGTCATTGCCGGGTTGCTTAGGGCCTTGGATGAGAACTGGCATCATAATGAACTTCCGCTTCATGCACATCCAAGGAGGAAGGTTATACATACATAGAGTCACGGGCCAGGTGCTGTGATTGCTGCTCTGCTCCCCGAAAGGATTAATGCCATCCGCGCTTAAAGCAAACCATACGTTCCTTGGCTCACTTGCAAACTCATCCCAGTACTTTCTCTCGATTTTTCTCCACTGCGACCCGTCAGCGGGTGCTCTCAACTTCCCGTCTTTCTTACGGTCCTCACTGTGCCATCGCATCAACTTGGCATGCTCTCCGTTTCTGAACAGACGTTTCAACCGTGGTATTATAGGAGCATACCACATCACCTTCGCAGGAACCCTCTTCCTGGGGGGCTCGCCGTCAACATCACCAGGGTCATCTCGTCTGATCTTATACCGTAATGCACCGCATACCGGGCATGCGTTCAGATCCTTGTACGCACCACGGTAGAGGATGCAGTCATTAGGGCATGCATGTATCTTCTGCACCTCCAATCCTAGAGGGCATACGACCTTCTTTGCTGCGTATGTACTGTCGGGCAATTCATTATCCTTTGGAAGCTTCTTCTTCAATATTTTAAGTAGCTTCTCAAATCCTTTATCAGGCACAGCATTCTCTGCCTTCCACTGCAGCAATTCCAGTACGGTACCTAGCTTTGTGTTGCCATCTTCGCAATTGTGGTACAACCCTTTTTTGTGGTCCTCTAGCATGCGATTGAACTTCAGCTTCTCTTTTTGACTTTCGCATTGCGTCCTTGCATCGACAATGACCCGGCGGAGATCATCATCATCGGGCACATCATCTGGTTCCTCTTGATCTTCAGTAGCTTCTCCCGTTGCAGCATCATCGTGCACATCGTCTGGTTCCTCTTGATCTTCTGGAGCATCACCGTATTCAGGGGGCACATAGTTGTCATCGTACTCTTCTTCTTCGCCGTCTTCCATCATAACCCCTATTTCTCCGTGCCTCGTCCAAACATTATAGTGTGGCATGAAACCCTTGTAAAGCAGGTGGGTGTGCAGGATTTTCCGGTCAGAGTAAGACTTCGTATTCCCACATATAGGGCATGGACAACACATAAAACCATTCTGCTTGTTTGCCTCAGCCACTTCGAGAAAATTATGCACGCCCTTAATGTACTCGGAGGTGTGTCTTGAACCGTACATCCATTGCCGGTTCATCTGTGTGCATTATATATAATTAAGTGTGTCAAAAATCATTAGAGAGATCATGAATAGATAATTAATTAAGTGACCAAATTAATAGAAGTTCATCATCACATTAAAACCAAAGTACATACATAGTTCTCATCTAACAACATAAAGCTCTGCAGAGCATCTAAATTAATTAAACCATACACTGAAACTATGTAAAACATTTCAATGCGAAAACAAATGCGATCATAATCGCAACCAATGTAACAACTGATCCAACGACATAATGATACCAAGCCTCGGTATGAATGGCATATTTTCTAATCTTTCTAATCTTCAAGCGCATTGCATCCATCTTGATCTTCTGATCATCGACGACATCCGCAACATGCAACTCCAATATCATCTTCTCCTCCTCAATTTTTCTAATTTTTTCCTTCAACAAATTGTTTTCTTCTTCAACTAAATTTAACCTCTCGACAATAGGGTCGGTTGGAATTTCCGGTTCAACAACCTCCTAGATGAATAAAATCTATGTCACGTTGGTCGGCATAATTGTCATAAATAATAAATGAACCAATAGTTATGAAAAGATAATATATACCACATCTGAATCATAGACAGGACGAGGGCCGACGGGGGCGGATACCAAAACCATTGCACTATATAAGATGCAATAATAAAAGTAAGAAAATTATACAAGTATATATCTATCTAAACATACAAATAAGAATATTTTTCCTTTCGGAAAGAAGATAAGAACAAGAGGCTCACCACGGTGGTGCCGCTGATGAGATCGGTGCGGGTGATCGACGACGTTGAAGACGGGGATGGGGCGTGACGGACCGCTAAACCTAGACAAATATGGAGGAAAATGGAGCTTGGCGGTCGAGCTTGGAGAGGAGAAACCTTAAGTAGTGTGCCTCGGGCATTCCATCGAACACCTTGTGTGCATATGAGGTGAGCTAGAGCACCACCAAGCCCTCTCCCCCTCGGCCAGACAAAACAGAGCAGTGTGCTCTGCTCTTGCGCGAGGGGGTATATATAGGCACCACCATTGGTCCCGGTTGGTCGCACGAACCGGGACTAAGGGGTTTCCTTTGGTCCCGGTTCGTGCCACGAACCGGGACGAATGGTGGTGGGCCAGGAGCGAGGATCATTGGTCCCGGTTCATCCCACCAACCGGGACTAAAAGGTCCAGACGAACCGGGACCAATGGCCCACGTGGCCCGGCCGGCCCCCGGGGCTCATGAACCGGGTCCGATGCCCCCATTGGTCCCGGTTCTGGATTGAACCGGGACTAATGGGCTGGACTGGCCTGGACCGTTGCCCCCTTTTCTACTAGTGCAAGCCAAACTGGTCGAAGTTGAGTCTAGAAATGCTTTAGTTATATGTAGGGGAATTGATTGTGGGATGGAACGTAAGGCTCTTTTTACTCCTTATACCTTATGCCCTTCTGATCTGAGTCAGCCTCTTCTTTTCTACCGGGGTTAAGAACTAGGCCTTCTCTTCTCTCTATTAGGATCACGTGTTACTAATCCGTAGACTTATAGGATTGTTGGTTTCAAGCCTCAGTTAAGTTCCTACTACTTCCGTATGTTGATTGTTGATCTCGAACCTTGATATTGTGATGATCGAGTGGTTATGCCACCATTTTTGTAGCATGTATAAATTCTTTTGAGCATTTACAGCCGTTATGCTGTCCGAGTCATCCCAGGTTTCTAAACAGTCTGATGCATTTGCAAATCCCTTCCTCCCGTTCCTGATGTCCTTTTAGGCCAGGTTAATCACACTAATTGCTGAGTTGAGGTACTCTATTGCCTCGACATATATGTTGGAGTTATTATTATGACCCTAGGTGTCTTAGGGGATCACCTAGTAATTTAGCCATGCTTTGTGTTCCCAGTGTGATGATTCTGGCCATCAGTCTCAAAAGCATCCCGTGATGCCACTTAGTATGTAGGTATTCCACTTCTGGGTTTTGAACCCGAGATTCACCCTACTTACCTCGTGTTGTCAGTGTTGCTAGTTCCTTCAGGTTATTAGTAACCTTTGCGATAGTCCTCGAGGTCCGTGGTATATTGTTCTTCCAAATACCATGAACCATTCTTGGCAGGAGTTCTTTTGAATCAAAAGATCACAACGAGAGTGCTCTTGATGAGTTCTCCATTCTATATTGTGAATCTGCCAGTTCTACCTTCAGCATGGGTTATCCGGAAGAAATATGTTGAACTTGTTCGACATACTAACCTATGCATCCACAACTCAAAAAGATATATGTTCCTTTGAGTTGTCCCTCTGTAGTTGTATTCCGATCCTTGTCTATCAGTTGATAGCCAAGGTTATGGGGTGCATTCGTGTTATCGATGCCTATTATTCTTGTGGTCCATCGAGCCATTCTATTCCGGAATGACTAGGAGAAACAAACTCCAGCACCTCATCCATTTCTTGGACTGGTCAAAGCAGTTGTACTCCGCAGATCAAAATGCCAATCCAGTTTTTGTTCTGTTCTACCTTGGAGTATTACACCCTTTATGTCAGGATTGTCATTGGAATTGCAGCATCTCTCATGAATTCTTGACGTAGTGATACTCTCTCCATCATTATTCATTTCTCGGTTCCACTGTTGTTGCAACCGGAATGTCGACAAGTGAATCGTGATGTGTGAATTCAATACTCCTAGCAACCTTGTTGCTTGGTAGTTAAAGGACAATAATTTCATTCTTAGCGTGTTGGTTTTGAATCATCATTCTAAGATAGATTGTGCTACCTAGTCCTTATTTCTGGTGCACTCCTGATCAATGAGTTAGGATTGTCCAATCCCTTGTTTATTTGATCATATCATCTTGCCCTGAAAAGCAAGATTGTTCTCGAGCTTAATAACATATCGGTGGCTCGTGATTTTCCGAATATCTTCTCGGAAGTGTTACCAGGTTGTCACCTGACCGCTATGTTGAGTTCGTGATCAAGTTGGTTTCTTGTAACCACCCCTTCTCCAAGAATGTGTGCTGGATACCCTTTGCTAGTTGGTTAAGCTGGACAACAACTTGGAGAGTTGGAAGATAAAAGCTTGTCCGACTTAGTTCATTTTAAGGGATATCTTGTATGTGTGTTGAAGAAAGATGATATGTTCATCGATTGGCCCATGTGATCAGTTGTTGGACCTATTGTCTTATCGAAACTTTGATTTGAGTATGGGCGATCGTCAAATCAAATCAGAACCAGCGATATTCATAATGTTGTCTTACTCGTGGTTGTCCCTTGAGCATACACCATTATGTCTTTCGGGTCTGACCAATATTATCACATTGTTCACATAATGGTGAAAGTCCAATGATATGGAAATTCCAATGAGTTGCTGTTGAGCCCATCAGCGGCATTTTGTCTCCACCATGATTCGTGTTGAACATCCAGCTAGTGTTGGAAACTTGTGTAAGCATTTTCTTCATGTCCCGTTCGTGAAGAATATGTTGGATGAAAGAAGTGACTTTCTCTGATTCACGTGCATTTGGTGCAAGTTGCTGCCGTGAGTTCGAGAAAGATCGTTTTTGTCCCCCCTGGTACCATCCCAAGTCAG
Organism: Triticum aestivum; assembly: GCF_018294505.1. Taxonomy (NCBI): domain Eukaryota; kingdom Viridiplantae; phylum Streptophyta; class Magnoliopsida; order Poales; family Poaceae; genus Triticum; species Triticum aestivum. The sequence goes on from NC_057798.1 coordinate 807,932,797, forward strand.
TCATGCACGTGCAAAGTACTCTATGGTTTGATAGGTTGGTCGCCTCCACTCCATATGTGTTTCCTAGCACACCAAGCCACTGATTGATTTGTTCAAGGAGAAGGAGTTCCTTCATAACAACTAGTCATGACTTATGTTAGGACTTCGTTATCCTCGATGATGGTTCCCAACCTGAACTCGGTAGTGTTTTATTATAAGACTACTAGGTGTCCATGCTTGTCTTGGACAACGTGTTCATATGTTTGTAGCAGAACCAGCTCATGTTTTGGAGCTTGCTATCGTAGTTCTTTTCCCGAGAATCTCGCAACGTCATCTCGTCGATTTGTGTTGCAAACTTCTTTTCTAGACTTGATGAGTCTGGAATATCCTGACACCAACCAGATCTGAATCTCAGGCAGATATGATGGTTGGAACGTTCCCAAGAACTATAATAGTGGTTCCTTGTAACCCGGTAAAGTGGATGTCGTGGCCAACGCACCAGCCGGAAGACCTATTATTGTAGCATCTTGATTGAGAAAGTTGGCCACCTCCCCATAAGGATTTCGTAGGATTTACTCCCTAGTCGTTCCTTATGGATTTTTGTGTTTCCGAAGTCCGACCTTTTACTTGATGTTCTAGATACCAAACCATATCTATGAATGGGATACGCTAGTACATCAAGGAGAACATTAGAAGTGGAGTGCTAAATGTCTCTCGGTCGATCATCCAGATTTTGTCCCCTTGGCCTCGCTAAGATGAAATCTGAGAAAGTGTTATCTTCCTTTGCATCTGCATCGTCTATCGCTATTCATCATGGTAGTATGTTGTGTTGCCAGGATCCTTGGCACGGATGTTGGTAAAACCTTGATGAATAAGGAAATGCTCAAGCTCCTGAGAGCACGCACAAGCACTAGGCTTTATCACCGGCTCTAACTGGGATTGCTCCTAGTTTTCCTCGGTTATGCTATAACTTTTGAAACAGAGGACTCACTCTCTACTGTTGAGCTTCTCCCCAGTTACTAAAATCATTCCTTGTGTTGTTTTCAACAAGGTAATCCACATCATCCATTCTAATCTGGGTATGCCATTCTACCGAACCCCTCCAAATGGTCGCTCGAGAATTGCCTTAGCCTGGTATGGAGAGTTTCAATAATCCTTTTCGATAGAGTTTCTTTCTGTCGTCGTCGTGTTAGATGAAGATCTCGAAAGCAAAGATGTCAAGATCAATTTGGAGCAATGAATCAATATCAACGATGAGGGCAGTTAGATCATGAAGATCATGTTAGCTTGTGTCCCTCTGTCTTCTTACCTCACGACTTGAATCTCGGGGCGAGATTCTTGTTTAGTGGGGGTGAGTTGTCACATCCCTAGCTTCTGGTATTGCACTAGGCTAGCTTCATGTGTGCATCATGTTTAAATTTTATTTAAGTTGAAATGGGGATTGCTCAAACCCTAGCATCAGATCAAATCAACTAGGTTCAAATAAAAATATTCTCAATGAACCCAAAATGCTCTTCAGAAAAGTTCATTATTTTTGGATTGGTCTGGAACCTCTTCCAAAAATGGTGCACATTTTCCTAGGCCATTCTGGATTTTTGAATTAAATCATTACCTACTTGCATTTGGGCATTTAAATACTATAAAATATTTTCAATGCTCAAATAATCCCAAACTGAAATGTTTGCTGTAGGATATATTTCCAACAGTGGTCATGAGCAGTTGCATGCTTTTTGGGATTGATTTAGTATTTTTAATAAAGCCACAAATCTGCAGATAAATAGAAAACTGTAACAGAATTAGAAAGAGAGAGAAAGGACTCACCTGGGCTACCTACCTGGCTTACCTGAAGTCTCACCTGTGGCCTGGCACTGTTGCTGGCGGCCCAGCCCACCAGGCAACATGCCAGTCATCCCCTTCCTCTCGCCAGTGTGCATTGTGCGTGGCGCACGCACAGGAGGCGAGGGCCACCTCCTGCTTCGCCGTGTCATGCTCTCCGTCAACCCAATCCCGCGCCTGGAGATGCCTCGAAGCCTCTCTCGCCTCTCCCTCACTCGTTGCACTCTCTCCCCTCCTCTGTTCCTCTCCCCGCAGCACACCCGAGCACGGCCGTCGCCGCCGCTCCCCGCCTGCGCAGCCACCGCTGTCGCCTCGCTTAACCCCCATGGCAAAGAGGTTCCCCGCGTCCCCCTCGACCCCTACGCTGAAGCACGCGACCGCAGGCGCCCCGAAGCGTTGCCATCCAGCTCGTCACCGCCGCATCTGGCCGCCGGAGGTCATCGTCGAATCGCGCCGTCAAGGACGCCCCCGAGCCCGCTGACCATCCCGTCGTCTCCGCTGTGAGTTTCCGCGTCTGTTCCCCCTCTTCCCGAGCTCGTTTACGCCCCACAACCGTCACCCCTTGTCGACCGAACTGCGCTGCCACCGCCAAACCTCGTCGCCGGCCACTCTTCCGGCGACTCCAGCACCAACCGTCACCTCCCCTAGATGCGCCGCACTGCCAGCTTTCCAACGGGATCGCCCGCAGCCCAAACGGCCTCCTGTAGGTGAACCCCGAGCCACTCCGGTGCGCACCGCCGCGGATTTGGTCACCGGCGTTAAGACGCCGGTGATGATGACGTGGCCGCTTAATTAAGCACTAATCACATCTAGTTAGCCCCTAACAGACACTGACTGTGGGCCCTAGCCGTAGTCAAACCTCACTCAACGCTAATTTTGACCGGGATTAGTTCCTGCGTCACTGACATGTGGGACCCACAGGTCAGGTTTGACCCGGGTCAACCTGGTTGACCTGCTGACGCGTTGCTGCTGTCATGCTGACGCAGTAATGGCTTTCTGGATTTAAAACAAACCAGAAAATTCCAGAAAATATCCTAAACTTCTAAAATTCATAGAAATTCAACCGTAACTCCAAATGAAATAATTTATATATGAAAAATGATCAGAAAAATCCAATCTATCCATCTGTACCGTTGTCATGCATGTTAGAACAACTTATAGCTGCTGTTTAGCACAAATCATTTAAATGGCATTTGAATAATCACATATGGAGTTTGAATTTGAATCTTGTATTCAAACCAACTTCATTTAATCTGTTGCTAGTTGCATTAGCTCAAACCACAGCATATTTCCATGTCATGATCATGCATCATATTGTGCATTTGCATTGATTGTGTTTCTTTCTCAGTTGCCGGTAATTGCCCCCTCTCGACAGACGCGTTCCGACGATGAGTTTGATGACACCGATGAAGAGATATATTATCTTCAGAAGTGCCAGGCAAGCAAAACCCCCTTGTTCATTCCGATACAATCCCACTCTCTCGCTCCTGCTCTCTTTTACTGCATTAGGACAACAACGATTCATCTGTTACTTGCTGCGGTAGCTGAACCCCTTTATCCTTTGCATGACCTGTCATTGCCACAGTAAATAGATGAAACCCACTAGCATGAGTAGGAATTGTTTGAGCCCTGATGTGCCTACTCATTCATGCTTGTTTGTCATGCCTGCTATTGCTTAGAGTTGAGTCAGGTCTGATTCATCTGGGATGAATCAGAGGTGTGTAAACATGTCCTACTGTTGAGAGCTAAGTGTGTGAACACGATTTGGTAAAGGTAGCGGTGAGAGGCCATGTAGGAGTACATGGTGGGTTGTCTCATTGCAGCCGCCCTCAGGAACTGAGTTCTGTGTTTGTGATCCATGAACAGTTACTACCACACATTGGGTTCCGGTAACTCGACCCCTCCCGGCTTCTTAATCACCCTTGTTCTCTGTCCAGGAGTTGCAACTAGTTTCTGGTGTTTGTAGGTAGTGTTAGTAGTCTACCAAGTGGCACCCGGTACAAGTGGGCTTGGGACAGACTAGGCACAGTGGCACGGTGTACCAAGTGGCATCCGGATGGTGGGCTTGGGAACCCTGCTCACATCGTTTGGGGCCGTAAGCGACACCCCGGCCGGATCTCCTTGCGGATGGAACCCGAATAGGCGATAAACCTAGACGAGAGACTTGAGTGTTTAGGTAGGCCGTGGCCGACTCCCTCGCCTGGCTTCCGCTTGAAGGTTGCCGAGGTACATGACGTGTACAGGGCGATAAGTGGCGAGAGCGTGTGTGAAGAAGTACACCCCTGCAGGGTTATCATTATCTATTCGAATAGCCGGATTCCTCGGATATGGAAACTTGGACCCCTTGCATAGTTCATAGACAAGTGAAAGTGGATACTCTAAAATGCGCAAGATAAGTGTGAGTGCTATGGATGGCGTTCTCGTAGGGAGACGGGAGCGGCTCCATAGTGGTGTATTGATATGGTGAATATGTGGACTCGTGTGCGCCACCTCAAAGAGTTACTTGAAGTCGTAGTTCAGGATAGCCACCGAGTCAAAGCTGGCTTGCTGCAGTTAAACTCCACCACCCCTTTGTTGATAATGATGCATATGTAGATAGTTCTGATGTAAGTCTTGCTGGGTACATTTGTACTCACGTTTGCCTATTTTATGTTTTTGCATAGAGACTTCAGTCTCGCTAGTAATTCCGCTTGGACTTCGACGTTTAGCTTGTTACCTCAGCTACGATCTTGTGCCCTCGGCAGGATCTGGTAGATAGTCAGGCTTCTTAGCCTTTTTCATTTCTAGATGTCTGTACCCAGACATGTTAAGCTTCCGCTTGTGCTTTGACTTGTATGCTCTGAATGTTGGGTCATGAGACCCATGTTTGTAATATCTCGCTCCTCGGAGCCTAATGAATAAATACTTGAGTCGTAGAGTCATGTTGTGATGCCATGTTGTATTTGCACATATCGAGCATATTGTGTGTATGTTATTGAAATGCTTGGTATGTGTGGGATCTGACTATCTAGTTGTTTATCCTTAGTAGCCCCTCTTACCGGGAAATGTCTCCTAGTGTTTTCACCGAGCCATGGTAGCTTGCTACTGCTCCGGAACACTTAGGCTGGCCGGCATGTGTCCTTCTTCGTTCCTGTGTCTGTCCCTTCGGGGAAATGTAACGCGATGAATACCGGAGTCCTGTTAGCCCGCTACAGCCCGGTTCACCGGAGTCCTGCTAGCCCAGTGCTACAGCCTGGATTCACTCGCTGATGACCGACATGTTCGATGCTGGGTCATGGATGCCTGTCCCTGTAAGTTTGTGCCACTTTGGGTTTATGACTAGCCATGTCAGCCCGGGCTCCTTATCATATGGATGCTAGCGACACTATCATATACGTGTGCCAAAAGGCGCAAACGGTCCCGGGCAAAGGTAAGGCGACACCCGTGGGAATACCGTGCGTGAGGCCGCAAAGTGATATGAGGTGTTACATGCTAGATCGATGTGGCATTGAGTTGGGGTCCTGATACTGAAGGGAGCAACCAAGGCCGCATTGGCTTCAGCCGAGACTCCGAGCGTGCCCGACCAAATATCGGGGGCGAGGCTAGCCCCACCGCGCGGGGTGGGGGTAAATAAGGCCCTATAGAAGCCATCCACATGAAGGCGGATGGCCGCGGGCTGCACTAACTGCGCATCTCCATCCCACAGGCAGTGGATGAAGTTGCGGCGGCGCCGGCCGTTCGCAACCGCCTGGAAGTAGGCGGTGTTTGCATCACCCTGAAGCACCCACCTCTGGGTGCCCCGTAGGCGCCAGTAGGCCTCCTCATCCGTGTAAATGAGGGATAGCTGGTCCTCTAGGTCATAGCGGAGCAGCCACTCATCCGAGGAGAGCCCGGTCGAGTACGCGCGCGCATCCAAGGCTTGAATCGCCAGCAGGATGGATTTCTTGCGCTCTCTCAAGTCCCGGCCTAGATTAGCCCCCCATCCCTTCATGAACTCGTGGGCTAACTTGGGACAGAAGTGCCAAGAATCGACCGCGGACATGGCGCGATGGGGTGCCGTCCTAGCGTAGATCCAGCGGGCGACGGCGGCCTCCCGGAAGCCAGCCTGGTTGAGCCAGAAGAGCTCGAACCGGAACCGCGGCGGGGAGGGGGGCGCTCGTCAACCGTGAAGAGGAGAAGGGGGACATGGTCGGAACCAATCCGGGTGACCACCCGGAGCGATGCCAAGGGGCATCGCAATTCCCACTCCGGGGAAACTAGGACACGATCCAGCACGGATTGTGTCGGAACAGCTTGCCGGTTGGTCCAAGTAAATCTGGCACCTGTCCGGTCAAGCTCACGGAGCCCCAGCTCCGCGATCCAATCGTTGAAAAGCTGCATCTGGGGGAAATTAACCCGGGAATTATTCTTCTCGTCCGGCGAACGGATGAGATTAAAGTCACCCCCACCAAAACTGGAAGTGGGGAGTTGGAGATCTTCAGCTGCAACTCGGCAAGGAAGGCCGGGGAGCGGCGGTGATCAGCCGGTCCGTAAACCACAATGACCTCCCATTTGAAGTTCAGTGCCCGCTCGAAGATCTCCATGCTAACGAAAAACTCCCCTCTATCCATGCCGCCCACCTCGAAAGTGGCATCCTTAACCCCAAGAAGGATGCCACCCGAGTGGCCTGAGGTCCCACTAGAAGGGAGCCAGTGCCACGCGAAGAGGTGGGGGCTCAGATGTTCCAGCTCCTGTAGGGTGAACTCGACTCTAAGGGTTTCTTGGATGGCAACAATGTCAATATGCTCCTCCCGGATGTACTCGATGAGCTGGGGGCAACGGCCGTCATGGCCGAAGCCGCGGAGGTTCCAAAAAAGGGCCCTCATCTAAACCCCCATCAGGGGGCTGCTTGACCCCAGGACACGAGAGGCGCTTTGCGCGCGAAGGGCGGCCGTGCGAGACCGAGTGCGACCACGGATGATCCCGTCGGCCACCAGAGGGGCCGGAGCTGGAGGCCAAAGCAGGCGGGCACGAGACTCGGCCAGCCTGCCGTCAAGGATCTCCCGGGCCCTAATGGCCTCAATCTGATCTAAGGGGGGACCAACCTCCCCCCTGAAGACAATGGCCGAGTCATTGGCCACCTTAGCAAGGTGACCAAGGGGAGCGGCCTCGAGAGCAGAAAAGGAGCAGCGAGAACAACTAGGAGGGCCGGGATCCGCACCTGACTCGAGGTTCCGCACCGCGGCGCGGAGCTCCGCCCGCTCGGCGACGGAAGGGGTAGGAGCCTTGACGCCTCCAGGTGGGCGCTATGGCGGGAGGACGTCACCGGCGTGGAGGTGGACCGGGGCCTCCTGGCGTACGCCACCGTCGGAGGGGTGTGCGCGGAGGCCGGGGAGGCGACGTCCATCGCCAACGAGGCGGCCGGGGAAGCCGGCGAGGCGAGGGGGAGGCAGGCCGGCCCGACGCGGGGAGGGGGGCGGGCGACCCCAGGGACGCCCCCACCGCAGCTCCCGAGGGTGGAGGGGACGGAGCAGCCGCGGAAGGGGCGACGAGCTCCACAGCGTCACCAGCCGCGGGGGACAATAGGGAAGCCGAGCCGGCGGAGGTGGGCTCAGCCCCTGGTGTCGCAGGGCGGCGGGCCGAGGCGGTGTCGGGGGAGCGGGGGGACGAAGGCGGGGCGACGGGGAGGCTCACGCTGGAGATGTCGCCGGATGACTCCGACACCGACGGGGAGGGAGCCAGAGGGGTGGCCAGGCGGAGGGCCACCGCGAGATCGGTGGCCATCACCCGGGTACGCCCCGGCCCCGACCCGCCCCTACCCGCGGGAGGGTTGGGGGAGTCCCGAGACGGGGAGCGAGAGTGCTCTGACTCATCCTCCTCGGCAGGATCATCGAAGCGGGAGGAGCGTGAGCGGCGGCGTTGGGATTCATCATCATCAGCAGGTCCCTCCCCCCCAGGAGACTGCCAGCCGAGAGGCGGGGGCGGCCGACGTGGGACGGGGGCTCGGGGCGGATCTTGAGGTCGTAGCCGTCATCGTTGAAGTAGACACGGATCGTGACGTGGAGTTTGGAGGAGTCCAGGCATTTCACCTTAACCCGGACCTCCTCCTCCTTGCGGAGGGAGAGCTCATCCACCACCACCACCCTGCCCAGGATCTTGGACATACTGCGGATGGTCCGCTCGGACCGGGCAACATCAGGGAGGCCAGAGATGAGGAGCCAAGCCGTGTCCAGGGTGGCGACGGCTCTGGGATCCCACTGTGGCTCAGAGATGTTCACCACGATGTCGTTGAGCGCCAGGGTGATGTTGTTGCTGCGAGTACAGAAGCCCATGCTCATCGCGTCTGGGAACACCACGGAGAAGGAGCTGGGGGCCGTGGGGGTCACCTGCCAGTCCCACGTGCAGCGGCACAGGTGGTTGAGCTCAGCCTCAATCAGCTCCGGGGTGGCGACAGCGTCTCCCACAACCGTCACCAAAGCCAGCAGCGAGGGGGACGGTGGGGCGAGCTCGGGCACCTCGATGTGGAAGAAGGCCAAGTCCTCGATGCCGTGCCCATAGATCATGAGCTCCTCCGACACCGGCGATCTGGGCAGAGAATCGCAGGGTGCCCGGACTCCTTGCACAAGTAGCACGAGGGTGGGTTGGGGCATGCCACCTGGAAGTGGCCGGAAAGGCCACAGTTGAAGCACGGCCGCGGCGGTGGCACCCGACGGAGGAGCCACGGGAGCGGAGGCGGTGGTAGCTTGAGGGCGCGGAGGACCCTTCTTCTTCTTCTTCTTGGATCCCGGGCGTCCCCGGTTGCCGTTACCGCCGTTGGTCGGCGGAAACGCAGCCTGGGATCGGGGGGGCTGGTAGCGGCGAGAGGTGGCGTCGGCTTCGGCGTTGGAGGGGAGCCGGCAGGGCGGCGAGGGGGACCGGTCGCGGCGCCGGGTCGGCGAGGGAGACCGGCGCCGAGGGGGCGGCCGAGTCTCCCGGGCCGGAGACCGGCCGCGGTCACGGGGGTCCCCCCGCGGAGAGGAGCGGCGCGAGGGAGACCGAGAGCGACGATCTCCGCGAGCCGGAGAGCGGCGCGAAGGGCGAGCGGGGGAGCGGGCCTCGCGCGCCGGTGAGGACTGCGCCGGCCAGGAGGTCACGGCGATCGTCCGCCCGGCGTTTGGGGTGCCCCGCCTCATCCCCCCATTCCCGAGGCATGGGAGGCGCGGTGGGGAACGGGGGCGGTGGAGGGCCGGTGGCGCCGGCGAGGCGGACGGGCGGCGGGCGGCGACCGAAGGGGCAGGAGCGGGAGCCGGCGGCGCGGGGGTGGGGAGGAGTGGGAGACGCGGAAGCCCTAGCGGGAGCCATAAGGACTTGCGCGGTGGATCGCGTTGGGCCAGGCGAGGCCCAGCCGGCCTGCCAAGGCGCCCGCCCGGGCCACCGCAGGCACATGCCCACAGGCCGCACCAGCCGCCGCCGTCCCAGGAGGGGGCCCAGGAGCCGAGTCCGCGGGCCGGCCCAACACCAGCGCGGCCCGAAACGACCGCCCGGGGGTGACCCGGCGGGGCGCTAGGGTTTCCCCCAGCACCACCGCGGAGGCCGCCGGCGGGGGCGTACGGGGGCGGCGAGGGGTAGGCGGGCCGGAGGAGCGGCCGAGGGGAAGGAGACCGGCGGGCCGGCCGGAGGGGAGGAAGGGGCGGTAGGGATTCCGTCCAGAGGAGGCCGTAGCGCGCGCGGGCGAGGGCGCAGAGGGCGGTCCGGCCGGGGCAGTCGATGACGGGGCCGGGAGGAGGCCGGCGGTGGGCGAGGGCCTCCAGGAGGCGCGCGCGGAACCCCGGTCGGCGCGGCCGGCAACGCCCCAGCTGCCAGCGCGGCGCCGCCGGGGGGGGGGAGCCCAGCCCGCGAGGGTCCGCCGTGCGGCGACCGAGCCAGAGGGGTGGCCGAGGGGGGGTGCCGGCGGCGGCCCGACCCGCGGGCGGCCGATCCCCCACCCCTGGGGGAAGAGCCACCGGCGAGGTCAGTCGTCGGCCGCGGCGGCGCCTTGGGGGGAACCCGCTCCCGGCAGACGACGGGGCGGCCAGCCGCCAGATCCTCGGCTTCGGCAATGTCCGCCTAGAGCAGACCCGGGGAGCCGGAGGGGGCTGGCGAGGGGGAGGCGGGCACCGGCGGAGGGTCGGGGCGCGAGGGCGAGGGCGGCGGGAGGGGCGGCCGGGCGGCCACGGTGCCCGCGCCGTCGGGGGCGACGCGAGTCGCCAGAGCACAAGACGCCATCACGCGTGGAGAGCGATTTGACTCTTCCAACAATTTCTATGTATATATATCCCCAAACCCATATTGTGCAGTACGTGTAGTTATTCAAACATATAATTAGCAGAGAAGTGCTGTAGCAGAAGAATCATATGTTTTTACACGAAGGGCTGTGAAGTGTAATAGTGTATGCGCATGTTAGGCGAAGAAGGGTGCCGTGGGCGACAAGGAGTGAGCGATTTGCAGGCTTGTCTAATTCACGTCCGTTTTTAGTTTGGAAAGTGATAATAGGGCGAGAGAATTGGGCTTTGACGTAGGCATAGCAGAGAACGAGTAGACGGTGAACATCGGATTTGCGACGAACAGGAAAATCCACACATAATGTGTAATACCATCAAGAATAACTAAGTAACATTGGTGACCCAGATACACTCATGATAGGGCTTGTCCATAAATCACGATGATAAAGTTCAAAAGGATATCGCGAGTAAAAGCATGAACTGAAACAAGATTCTTAACGAGACAAGGGGAGATGAGAATTTCAAGAAGTGAAAGATGGCGGGAGGGGTTAAGTAGGGAGGAGGAGCCGACACCGGTGATGGGCAGAGTGGAGCCACTACCAACGATGATGGAGGTTGGAGTGGACGTGTTGGGAGGGGAGAAGGATATGCCTGAACCTGAACCCATGTGGGAAAAGGTGCTGCTGGCAAAGACCCATTCACCGCCGGGTGCAGATTGGGGATGCAGCGACATCTCGTTCAACGCTGTGATAAGAGCAGCTTGATCTGGGCGGATGGGCAGGCGCCGAGGATGGCCTGGAAAGTGCTAGCCACGATTGTTGCAGGTGCACGAGGGCGTGGGCCTAGAAGCAGGCCGCCGCGTGAGTCCCCGGCGGCGGGTGGGTTGTGCTTCCGCTTCTTCTTGCATTGATTCCTAGAGGAAGCCACTAAAGGTCCGGCACCAGAGGAATTGGTGCCGAGGTGAGCCGGGTTGAAGGGAACCAGGGTAGGCGCCGACGGTGGGGGACGGGCCGTGTAGTAGGTGCTGGCCTGGGTGAGGAGAGCCGTTCGAGCAGCGACGTGCGCCCGCCGGCCAAGGTGCTGCTCCTCCAGTTGGAGGAACGGCCGTAGCTTGATGAAGGTGGGGCAATGACCCTTGGTCATGTGCAGGACGGCATCCTGAAAAAGCTCGTCGAGGCCATGCGGGACGTTTGTGGACGAGGTCGCGATCCTTGATGCGTTGGCCGAGGTCCCGGAGAGTGTCGGCCATCTGTTTGAGCCGAGAGGTGTACTCGATGATGGAGATATTTCGTTGGATGAAGCTGTGGAACTCGTCGAGGAGGTACGTGATGTGGGAAAAAAATTATATGAGACCAGGTCTCATATAAAGCAGGTGAGATCCGCCCTGAAGGATGACACGTGGCATTCACAAATCACAAAGCATCTAATCTCTCCCCCCTGATTTCAGGTGGGGGTGGGGTAGATGCTTTGTGATTTGTGAACGCCACGTGTCATCCATCAAGATGGGTCTCACCTGCTAATCCGTGAGACCTTGCTATGGAAGAGACGGGCGAAAGCGCCAGAGGGTGTATGCCGTGGCCTTGCACTCCACGACGATCTCCAAGGTCGTGGGGGTCACGGTAGCGTTGTACATGGAGAGGATAGTGAAGTCGTTGAGGACCCAGTCGGTGGTGGCCTGCGCCAACGAGCCGTCGACGTGGTTAGTGAGACCAAACTTGCCGAGCGTGGCGAGGCCCTTCTCCTTTCGAAAATATAAAATAGCACAGCTGCACCCCGGCCCTCCTATCCGGGTCGTCCATATACATCGGGATATGCGTCAGCCTTTACCGTAAGATGGCCAGGCCACGGTTACATCGGGTGGGTTAGTAGTCCCCGTCGCCCGTGATATGCCTATCTCATAGCCTAGGGTACTGTTCAGCTAGAGAAAAGTTCAGGCACTATCGGACACGGGAGGAGGCGGCCCGTGACAAAGGCATGTCTGCGTCCCCACTCGTACCTCCAGGAGCATGCTAGGCGGCGGGGGAGGGGGAAGGAAGGCAGAGCATGAACTGAAGCCAAATCCTTGCGGGAGCCAGGAGTGGCTGGTGAAAGAGGAGTCGCCGGGACGGGCGGGCCGCCGGGGAAATCCAGCGTCGGGCCGCGGCGGGCACCGCCGCCCAGGTCATCTCGCGCCGCCAGCCATTGAACAGAGCTACACCAGGTGAACTTGTGATTTCAGCTAATCGCATAGGTTTTGTAGATCGTCGGGATGTTTTTTGGGGATGGGGCGCATACCAGGATTGAGATTATTCATGGATTTCTTTCTTCGGCAGGCAAGGTTAGGGTCAGGTTTGGGGCAGCAAACAAGCGTTAGGTGTTTGTCAGTAATCAGCCATTATGCAGGTAAGATGGCATGTAATCTTAAATTTTTCAATATCGGACTGTTGATAATGGGATCCGGGGATGCAAAACAATATGCACATTATGTAATGATTGGATAGTGCAGGGTAGCTGATACTGATGCAGTTTTAGAAGTACCAAGGTTTTGTAGTTAGTCTTTTTTGTTAGATGGGATGGGCCAAGGTGTTTGTTGGGTAACAGCCGTAGTAAAGAAATCAACGTTTTTGTTTATCCGTATGCAAGAGTTCTACATTTGACCAATGCTCTGAATCTGCAGAACTACAGCAAGCTGAACAAGCTGCCCATAATCGTTGAAGAGGACGAAACACACAGGGGCGACAGGTATAATGGCCATAGTTTCAGATGTTCAGTTCAGAAGGTGTACTCTGTTATTTCGCAGTTTGACCAGTAGAAACGAGAAATCATTAACTCAATGGGTTGGGGTGGCACTCTATCCATGCCTCTGATCAGCAAACTAAGCGTTAGGGATATGGTATGGCTTCTAGGGACGGTGGATGAGGTCAGACAAGCCATTGTACTGGGACCGAATAAGGTTTTTAAGTTCAATGAGAGTGATGTTGAGAAGGTATTCGGAATCCCAGCAGCTGGAATAGATGTGATGGACAAAACTCTTGATAGGAGTGACACTGTATATGCATACTTGCGTGGTCGTTTGGGGATAAAGAACAAGGAGGTAAGAAGTCTGAAGAGTATAAAGTCCATACTGTCACGTGACTACAAGGGGAAGATGTCACAAACAGAGGTGGCTGCATTCAAAATTGCATACATCGTATTCATGATGACACATGTATTTGCACCGACAGTCAAGAATGACTACTTCTACACTGATTATTGGCCAGCACTGGTCGATCCGGATAGCTTGGATAAGTTCAATTGGGGAAGATATATTGTTGAAGTACTGTGCGCAGCCGCCGTTAAGATGAAACAAGATATTAACAGGAAAGCCACGGTGTCGAACATAACAGGATGTCTGCTCTTTCTACAGGTCAAGACGTTTCAGATACCTCATTACTTCATCAGCACACAGCGCATGTCCTTCAGACAATTTGGGCACTCCTGCAAGTTCAGTAGCTGACTCTGTTCCTCCCTACTGGTACCTCAGTGAGCAGACAAGGTCGTCCTCACCGACATCCGTTGATAAGATTATTCAAGACTATTTTGTGTTTGAGAAGGACACAAGGTTTACGGGCATTATTAACCTCAACGCAAAGACTTTGGATTTCGACGTCAGCAACTCGCCTGTGGTCAAAAGGAGAACTGTGTCACACAGAAACCAGGTGGCAGGGCCATGCATCACTGCATTGGCCAATCATGACAAGAAGGTCATAGATGATTTTTTCTGCTTCGTAGCAAGTATGGAAGAATCACATGCAGAGAAATGGTAAGACATCAAAGTTCTCTTGCAAACATTACTAGGATTTTTAGAGAAAACGGTTGCTGGGAAAGGTTATTGTAACGTATGTCAAGTAATGTTTAGCAATACATCGTATTTATATTATACAACATAATTGCTGACATAACCTTGTGCCTATTTTTTTTATCTGTACAGCGTGTGGATAATGCATCATACACCAAGCTACATAGAGGTGATCGCAGACCAGCTGAAGAGTTCGTTCTGCCGTAAGGTTGATGTAGATCACGACATTTTTAGCCTTATGATTCGGAGACTTAAACAGATAGACGACGGAGCTGCCCAAGGCGGGGATATGTCCAGAAGAAAACATTACATGGAGGCTGATCTCATGGTAACATGTCGCATCAAATCTTGTAGTTTTAACTAAAGGAATGAGGCGTGAAACACCTTTTTTCAATAAAAGCATCCGTTTACATATCGGCGAGTGTATTTTTGTCTGTGGCCTTCTTACTACTTGCTACTTTGTCCCTTTTGGCAGATGTGTGTGATGGCAGGAGATATGCCATGTCAGCATAAATCCATTCGGGATCAGTTCATTGGAGATCATATCACCTATGACGTACCAAATTGTCTGCTGGTATGTAAAATGTATCCTGGAATATGAGCAAGCATACAATTTTTTTCATGTTCGAAAGAAAAGTTGAGTAATTTTTTGTCCAATGGATATTTAATTACGATGCAGATTATGTTTCCGGCCTACGTCAGCTTCGCTTGGGTATGTTACGCAATACATACAATTAAAAAGAAGGTGTTCATCTATGACCCGACATTAGCATCGGAGAATGGTGGAGCAATCAAACAACTACATATGAGGAACATCAACCTGTTGAAGGCTGCTATGACTGAGTTTGCAAAAACATATTATGAATCTTGGGACTTCGAGTTCGGTGATTTAGAACCGGCTATTATTCATCCTAAACGTCAGGTGTCTGAAAGGTGATCAATGAATTCACATGGTTTCTCTTGCGATAAGGACACGTTCAATATTAATCCCTTCGTCAGTAAGTACTTGTCGAAAAAATGGATACAAATGGTCGCAAATAGAACCAGAATCCATCCAGTTACATCCATTCTCGAAACAAGTGTTTACAGTCATAGGATGAAATTGTTATATATTACTACGATATATCGTTGAATTTTCCATGATTCGAGAAAATCACCATATTTACGTATCGTCATTGCAGGCACCTATCTGGGTTTTACACCATGAACTTCTGCAGGAACTTCATCGGTGACCATGAGACAGATAATATTCATGTGGCAAGTATGCTGATTTATTAGTCATTAAGACCAAAAAGATAGAATAGGACATCACAGGTTAAAATGACCTGAATCATTTGATACTACTGCTTTGATCACGTATCCACAATCATGTACAGGACGATGACAGTTCTCTGGCGGCATATTACCTTTACGACATTCTACATCTCAAGGGGAACAATGCAAAAAGGCCACATCAATTCATCGAGTCTATCGATGAATGATACAAAACTGAGTCTCGAACGAATGTAAGGGGCGAATGTTGTTAGGGGCACATGTTGCATGGGACCGTATCTGTTTGGGTCCCAAACGTTTCTATGTTAATGCACTAGAATGTCTTTGTGGACCTATATATTATGCCGTCAAACCACCGAATGGGTTCGAAGGTTGTGTGTGAGCTAATGTATTCGGAGACGACCAATTATATAAATTGCTTGTTATGGATGTCAAGATATGGACGACCAGTTTGCATGTTTTTCATTGCTTTGAATATATGTGTGATGTTAGATTGTAAACCAAATTCCGATGTCAAAGGCCAACAATTACGTTTCCATAGGTCGGTCAGGTCGGAAACATGTACCTGGCACATATTAACATCACAATGTACATGGCAAATATTGGGCTTGCCTTGCGATCACGTGCATGTGGAGTATACTATAATCACGTGTCGTGTACCGCACATGAATGATCCTGATGCCATGTCCGAGGTACAAGAGGAGTCGTCCGGGTGTCATATACAAGGTACAAGAAGAGTAGGCACGGTCTGGGTTCAACTGCGAAACAGTACGTGCCAAGCACAAGATATGCGGGCACATGTGCCGGGCACATGATGCGTATTATGACAATGTGGATGGAAGGGATGTGGGTTATATACCAGTGATGAACATATCATACGCGCTGTGATCATGTAAGAAGAATTTCCGACGTTGCAACACAAATCACAAATTCCATTCATGTCATTGCGCGCGTTGCATCCAACTTGAACATACAGCCATGGGAAATTATAGTTTAGCAATGAAGAGCAGATCGCCATTAGTCGAAAATATGCTAATGGATCGGAAATATAGTCAACGGACATGCACAGGGGGAAAAGTCACATAGTCACATACCACACACAGAAGGTTACAGGGTCCAGGTTCATGATTTCTCACAAAACAGCAGGCATTGAGATGCTGCACGATCAGCGAGGAGGCACATAGGGACTAATAAGCTGCCTTTAAACATACACTAGCACGACATAGGTGTTTTAGGATAAGATGCACACCCGGACGGTCATGGACGCAGAACCAGCGCGTTTGTGAAAAGTGATGACCACAGTATCATCTTCCTTCATTTTGAGATTTTCGACATACTTCCGAAAATCTACTTGAATGACGAGCCTGCCATCTTTTGGTTTCTTGAACGATGCAGTTACATGAGCTCCTACATCATCATGCAGAAGGATAACGCCTGAATTGTCCAAGATGCCCGCATTGCTCTCAATGAGGTCAACGGCTTTCTTCGGGATCCTCTGTACCATGCAAACAACAATATCACGTTTGTGAGAGCGGACATCCATGAGATGACAGTGAATTATGAATCAACAAACGTGTATATCTAAATATCAGGTTTATATCCACTAACCATGTAGTCGTCCTTAATGTCAACACCATTCATCTTGTGCACAAAAATGCAACATACGTCTTCTAAATCACCGAATGCACACCTGATCATTTTTTTCATCTCTGAATATTCAAAACGGGGTACACTCCTGGTGTACACGCAATTGTCGATGAGCTCACGCCTCATGAGTGACAGGCCATTCAAAGCTGGACAAAAGATCAAATTTTTAAGCTGATATGCATTATTCAACGAAGCTAAAATGCTCCAAAAAATGTTACATATCACATAAATGTTTCACGCCATCTCTCTCGACATCCACAAAAAACCTTCCATTGCCTCGGGGAAGGCAGATATATACCATGTCGCCAGGCCGCATGACATACTCATCAAGAAACCTATGCCAGCCATCACCATGAATCCTGGTCTTCTTAGCTCCATGATCAATCAACACTTCATACTCCAGTAGTTCTCTGGTTACAAAGAATGTCTTGCACATGGGCTTATTCTCTCTGGCAGCAATGGACCGCATATCCTCAATGCATGACCCGATCACACGCCTGTTGCAGCATGGGACAAACTGCAGCAAAATGTGGCCAGAAATGTGCCAAGGTGTCAATCTTATCATCGATCATATGTAAGGACATGTATCGCTAATCTACGACATGATAGTTCCATCTTACAGCTTCAACCCAATAGTAGGTTGTCATTGGAACTGAAATGTGGCAGGGCGGTCCGTCGAGATCTCCACATACGGCAGGCGGGTTTTTTGCAAAGTGGGCAATCCATGGCCTGCGTGTTAATAAATGGAAAACTCAGCAAATATACAGAAAAATAACTGGCAAAAGCATGTTCAAATTGATGCAATGAAATAATGCCAGATGTCTATAATATGTTAACAGCGTGTTCATAAACGTATATATATGCTATCGACCGTCCGCTCACATCAGTTACCAGGATTGCGTCCATGCTCCATGTTATTGATAATCGCAATATGCATATCCTGAGAAAAAAAAAAGTGTCACAGCTGTTTGATACTTATGTTTGGATGCAGCAGCAAACATCATCTGGAAACAAACTATAATTATGCACGGATTGATGTTTCCTTGAAATTTATTGATTTTTGAGTGTTATGAACACATTAAAATAATCCAGAAATGGGAGGCGAGTCACGCCCATTTGAACCGAGGTGTTTTAAGTGGATAAAAATAAATCATGATATGGCCGTGATATTAAAGTATAAAAAATTTAGCACACAGGAATACGAACTAGCGGGCACCATGGATGAAATGGGTATGGCGCTGTTTGCCGAGCTGTGACATTAAGCTGAAATACACTATCTACCCAGGGAAAAGACAGATTCATGCAGAAGATTATGAAATGATTCAGGCCAAACAAGCCACGCACCGGATCCTAAATCCAGCGCTCTAAGCCATCGCCTAGAACACCATTTAATACTTACTCGCCCATGCTGATAAATCTAAGGTTGAGAAAACATCACACGGACACGGAGATTACCGGATCTTGAATGCGAAGATAATTGCTAGATTTAGTATCGGGAGGCAAAAATAATCCACATCTTTTTCTCTGAGGAAACTAACTAATCTAGCGGAGGCACAAAGCAGACGGCGCTTACCTGGGATCCGGGCGATACGAGATCCTCGCGCTCCAGCCGCCGGTCCTGATTTAGACTCCTCCCGGCTCCCGTCAATGGATAAAGAGGAGTTCTTTGGGGGATAGGGATGGGCGGACACTCGCGTTCTTCGGGAACAGGAGCGGGCAGACGTTCAGGCGCGCGGTGGTGATCCAGATGCTTCCAGCCCAAAATTTTCTAGCGCACGCGATTTCTACTGCAGTTTGGTATGACATCAGGGACCAACGGGGACGGGGCCACTCGTCATACTATTGTGTTGATTTGGGTGCATGTGGTCACCCCGAAGGGATAGAAAACCCCCCATCAATAAGATAAAACGGTAATTAATGCCACGTATAGAGCAACTGCTCCTTGATTGTAGCCTTCAATGAATCGTTATCAAGAAAAAAATGTATTTTATATACAATAAAAGTCAAATTTAACGCTCTTAGTTCTTATTTCCATGCGTTGGTGTTTGGATAACCGTGGCTACATAATACACGTCCCCTGCGGAAAAAACAAAAAGAGAGACATAATAACACATTTTTTATACTACACATCTAATTCTCTATACGAACATGCTAAATCCCCGTGCGTTGTTACGGGATGGAACAATATGTAAAGAGTGGTGGTGTGTGATCCTTTATCATCATCTATGGCGCCGTCAAACACGCTAAAGTGTTCAGGCATATAGTAATCGAAGCAGATGTCATAACCGGAGAAACGATGAACAATTATATATGATGCGCATACATCACAGGCTCATAGCATCCCTAAGTAAAACTATAGATCGAACCTAGCTGATGCCTTCGGCAAGTTGCTTCTGTGGATATAATAGCGACGGTGCTGTCAGCCGGTCACCACAACAACATTCTCGGCCCGCAGCATGGCAACGGTGCGGATAGAATGGCCATGATGAAATGACGGGGGACCACATGCAATCATCCACGACATGCTCATCTTCGTCCGGATCGTCGAGTCTCCCAAATCGTTTGAGTTGTCGTCCATCGGGAGTTCATATGCTCGAGTGACGGTGCATACGAGCACGCTAGGTTTGAACCGTGTTTGTTGCGTCGCGGTTGAGGACATTGGCAAGGAAGAATGATGCAGAGTCGTCGTTCTGCTTATTTGATCTCGTGGCCACTAACGTCGGACGCGGGTGACTGTTGCAGCATGTCAGCCGCATCCTGGTTCCGATGGTAATGTGAGACAGTGACCACCTGCCTTTTTGTGCTGAATGTCATCGCTGTGAGGCGCTGGAATTTGGCCATCGTTATGGATCCAGGCGCCGATGAGAGAAAGCGAGGTTTTGGGCGGTGGTCTCTAGCTCGACGTATTCCCGCAAGGCCTTGCCAGCTCACCGAGGGATGGGGCCAAGGTCATGGAGGATGTCCGACCGCGTGATCATACAGGGTGTCATCAATCTGCACGTCGTTTCGGGCTGGCACGGCCATCCGATGTCTTCGGGGTACGGTCGGTGTTGGGGACACAGCAGGCTGAAGAATTATGCTGGAATGGGACGGCACCTGCAGAGATCTAGTGGTGGACACAGAACAATGTGCATGCATTCTTGTGGGAGGCGGCACTCGTTTTACCCAGTGCATCATATCATGCAATGAAGTTATACCGCATCATGATTTCTGTTTCATAAACAAAATTGCCTTACGGGGGACAGAAGGTAATCACGATGTTTTTTCTCCGTTGCGAGGGATCTTGCATTATATGGGATAGATTGACGAACTGCGAAATTCGATAGAAGGATGGACGCTTTAACGATTGACGTACTAGCAAATCATCGCTAACACGACTCCTCCTTTACGAAAATAACACTTTCACAATAAGATTTGCTTGTCATGGTATACTTATTATTTTCTCAAATCCGTTATTTGTTTTCATAAAGCATGTTGCATTAATGAGAGGGATCGGTTGATTGGGATAAGTTGAGAAAGTTTCTCACATGATCCTTTTGTATGTTATGAAAGCGCTAGCGGTTGAAAGTTACGAGTGGAGTGGTTAATAAACCAGTGGATAAGAAGACCCGTGGGAAGGGGTTGTTTGGAAGTGGGAGAAAATAAAACCGGACGATAATAAAACAGGAGTACTAGGCTACCATCTGATCTGTTAGGAGTAGATATTAGACTTCAACAATCAGTATGGATGTCATGTGCATAATTTATGACCATATATATACGAGGACGTTTATACTCACCCGGCGGGCCTGCTTGTGATCTTCTAACGAAGTTATGTCATGTAGGTATTTTGCGTATTCTGACGTTCTTCGCATTGTACAGTGGTGAAAAACAGACATCGTTACAATTTCGATTTGTCGAGCTAATTATCTCTTTGGAGCAAATGGGTACACACATTCTAATGCCACATACGCCGCCATTCGCATGCGTTGGGGTGGGCTATCACCCTATCCACCTCCATTGCCCCTTCCCTCTCTCCACGCAGGATATAGTCCACCAATGTGGCCATCTCAGTCTCCTACCCCCCCCCCCCACCCCAGCTATTGTTTGGACGCCTTCACGCAAGCCGGAACGAAATACGTGTCCAGGCCGCCTCCTACTTATGTTTATCTCCAAGGAGATAGATCAAAGACGGATTGAATCTGACATATTCACCCCCCTTAGACGTATTCGGCGTCGCCGATATTTATTTTCCGATAAGACGGCGCTGACCATCGTGGACCGGTATCCGTAGCCGATATTACCTTCCACTTACGTGTGTATATTTTCTGTAACAACACCAACATTGCAAAAACATGCTATGGTTGCAACATGTTCATATTAAAAGACCATATACATCATCCCTACATCAAAACATGTGTCGAAAGTAAGTCTTACGTCATAGACATCATATCCAAGTTTTTGTTGCATCATCGTGATCAACATGATGGGTCACGCGGGTGGAACGTATAGCCATCCACATTTTCATCCAACGGTCAAGGATGGCAATTGATGGTCTCGACGGCGGTGTCAAATGGGGATCACTTTGTGGGACACGTGGTTTCGACGCGTGGCGTTCCCTTTTCGGGGTGATTGATAATAATTGTTCCCTACCATACATATTAAGGAAGTTCTTTTGTTGTCGACTTGTGTCGGCTAAACATTTGAACACCATTGCTTCAGCCATACATACCCAAAAATCACACGCCTGATAAATCAAACCATAGCACAGTGTTAATCATGCTTGTAGGATGTGCAAGATCTGCTTCGATCGGTTGGAACAACATAAGGTGACCACTTAAAAACAACAAATGATGCTAGTTGCAGAGACACATCATTTTTCAAACTTCGACAAACATCATTACAATCCATAATGGACGCCAAAAACGCAGGACGCCCGAATAGACGCTTGTCACACATGACCACTGATACGCAATACGTACTTCTAGATTAACTAACGTTACATAACTATAACATGAAACAACACTGATGTGATAGGGATATGACGCCGGACATGCTATCAGGCGATCAGGTGTGCGGACAATCCCCCCGCATTTTCTTTATTGGCACGACTTAATATAGCACACATCATAATTGCGTGTTGTTGGTCTGGATCCTCCGGTGACGAATGCACTTCATGGTAGACTGTACTTTTCTTCCATAGGGTCATATGTGGCCAACTCACGAGATACAAGGATATCCAAAGCCCTCCTTCACATAACCACACATTTGTAATGTTAGTTGTATGTTTATTTCGTTTATGGGTTTATATTTTGAATTCAGACATTTTAACGAAAAAATACCTAACAATAACATGATTGAAGCTGGTGCTTGTGCAGATCCACGAGAAGGGTAAACCCTCATCACTGCATCATAAAACAGTTGGAATTATTCACATTTTGCAATTGGCAACCATAGTATGGACCATATGCATAGAAAATCAAATCAATAAATACCCAGTGTCGAGGTAGTCTCGCAGCAAATTGTACATGTCCATAACGAGCGTTTCGGGAGGAGGCTGTTTTTTTGGTACGACATAAAAGACAACCATAAGACGTTATTGTTAACATATAACTCATCCAGTATGAACAATGATTACGAAACTAAAGAGGACAGGGGAATGCAGCGTACGCGCTGTAGATCAAGGTATGCATAAATTGTCAGCAGGAAGTGAAGTGTAATATGGTTGAAATCCGGAGCAATAGGCCTGCACGAAATCAATTGCGTTAGAAAATCATTTTTGGCCAAACAAGATGATTCAATTTATATCAATGAAATAATGCTCACCTGCAAGTGAACACGGTGATTATAGGGGTGTTCGAGTTCACGTCTAGACGCCCGCTAACATCCACATAGTCTCCAACACTAGGTCACATTCAGCGAACATTTGTGAATATATGATAGTTCACACTAAATGTGTTCAGTGCCTATTTTTTACTAATGTTGCGTGTTTGTCGGGTGATATACATGTGTAGCAATGTTAATCGATTCGAGACGTACGGTATGTTCATGACGCGATTGTCTCCACCGTGGCCAGCAAACATGTGGATAGCACTAGATCGGTAATGTTATGCGGACAACATTTTTTAGCAACGGGACATATGAATCGTTTTACCACATACCAGTAGGTGCAAACGATCCTGCCGGTGCCATCATGCAGGACAAAGTGATAAGAGTTTCCAGTGGCAGATGGTGTAATTAGTCATCCGACCAAGGTGACCTATCAATTTTAATGACTTGGGTATTGGTAAATTTATCTAGCGCGGCAATAAATAATTCGGAAATGGGAACGGTGGAATCACAGTGGACGGGCGATAGCAATTGATAACCGGACAATTGCCATCAACCGTGCGTACAAATGCGTCGCCTAACATCTTGATGGTGACTGGCAGGAGCATGTCGTCACGTGCGAGCTGAATGAATATGCACAATACGGTTCTAAGCCGGCAACGCAAAACACGTATGTACATCATGGTGAGTAGGAAATACAAAAGTGTCTTACTGGCCATCGCCGTGAGCATCCGGACTAGGAGCTTGCATGGCCCTGCGAGGCAGCCGGTGAATGAGAGATATAGGAGTTGCTCCCAGATCCCACGTTCTGGCCTTGCGTGCTGCCCCGCGGTCCGGACGAGGAGCGACGAGGTGCCGACATGTCTAAAAACTATGAAAGTGTTGTGGTGGCTGAGTGCGAGGCGATGCGTGTGATGTGTACAAATGCAATGGTTGCCCACATCCATTTAAGGAGTTTCAGTGAGGGTGGTGGAGACACGGGGGCTCACGGGTGCATGCATGCATCGACGAGTGGATTGTAATGGGTCTCTTGTTTTTTACTGCTTGGTGGGAGTTGCCAGCGGTGCGAATAACATGCATTGACCGGCGGCGCGGCGCTGTTCTCTCGTGTGAAGCAGCGCACTCAGGGACGCACAAGCCGAGACAAGGCACGGAGCGCAATGTGGCAGCGAGGCCCGGCGTCACAGACCCATGCTGCTTACCACTCTTTTCAGAGACGTCAGTAGCCAGAAAACGCCACGAGTATGTGAATCACCCGTGGTGGGGCATGGGATAGCAACATGATTTTTACTGTAGTAATACGTCTAGCCCATGCATAATCATATGGTTGATCCTCGTATCATCTTAGATATAACACATGGTCACACAAGCACTGAGCTTTTTTGAGTGGTAGCATATGTACCAATTACGGAAGCAAAACCAGCTCGCTCATATTTCAAACAAATTTTAAGTACGCAAGGTCTGTGTTGGAATATACAGAAGAATCTATACAGGCATAGGGACTTGGCGTTGCAGGAATCATTGCAGGGTGAACCACGGGTGGTAGCGCGCGGAGATGCCCTTTGATTTTCTGTGGCGGGACTGCGGTAGTGTGGGTGAAGTGTGTGTATACAATCCACAAATGATCCATCCGCCGTGTAAGACGTGCTGACAGAGGTGACGCTGCGGTTGCCAATTTTTTCAGAAACCGGCACATGGACGGGGTAAAGTAGATTTCATGCGTAACAAGACCATGAAGGCGTGTGGGTCGAAGCCAAAGCTTTTGTCACGCTGGCTCGTACGTGTGTGCCAAAGTTGAACCATATAATTATTTAATCATTCCATTTTTTTACAGCATGTCTCATGGAGGTGAATACGTCGTGCGGGCGTTGCATCAACGCCGGCCAGCCCACGGTAAAACAATAGAGTAAACAGATGCTTTATCGAAATGATAGAAAGTCTCTCACTTGTGAGACAAGATGCCATTCGCAAAAAGAAAAGAAATACCATGCATGTCTTCGGCGCGCACAACGCATATGCAATCATACACATCCAAGCTGGCTATATATATCCATACAAGCCATGCAGCTAGATATATTCATCTTGTCTCGCACCGTTTGATCGGCCTGTATAGCTATGTCGACAAGTTCGTCCGCTGGGTGGACGAACACGGGCGCCCCGTTGCCTCTGATCACATGTCCGTTCTGTGGAAGAACGCAAGTGGAATTGATCGTTTCGACGAGGCACGAGACCGAAGGCAGCGATTCTACAAGTGCCCATACTACACGGTAAGCATATATATCCACCGCGATCCGCGGTGGACCAAATCCTGAGAGTGCTCACACGTCTTAGAAAAGATGCTATTAACATTCATTCTATTGTTGCATAATTGGGGTCCATAATGAGTCCCCCATTGACCGAGTAGTAGTTTCGTTGTGATACTGTAGGGGAGGCCGAGCGGATGTGGTTTCTTCAAGTCAGAGAAGGTCTATCTCCGTGCATTCCTGAACCGCAACACGGATGCAGGATCGATGGGCTGTGGCTCTGTACAGGCTGTAGCGGTGACGCCGCAAGCGGACAACCAGCGTGAAGTTGAAGCCGCATGAGCAACGGTGGAGCTCAACCGTCAGTTAAGAGAAATGGAAGGGAGCTTGCAGGCCATCAAGATGATATGCTGCTGCATACTACTGGCCGTTGCAGTGCTAGTGTTCGTCAAATAAGTAGATCGTATGCGCAATTTACCTAATCGGTCAGACGATCATTATGTGGTGGATCCATTTGGTGTTCTTGGGTATAAATCGTATCAGAGTTAGTCGTTAGTGTGTATGAGTAAAACGTGGTACATCAACGCCTATGATCATGTAGAACGCATGTCACGGGGTGCAGATGGTGTTTGATATGATATCGTGTTTTTAAATATGTATCATTCGAAAGTTATCGTTTTACGCGTTTTTCATACTAGTAAATGGCACATGCCATGCACGTGTAGAAAAATGTCGCATGCTGGGAAGGACTAATGGCAATTTGATTTTATTGTGCGAGAAAGCTGATTATTTAGTATAATTAGATTGTCAACATTGATTCACTTTTTTGTTCAAGTAAGATCCGCAGACATGCACGTCTATACAAATGTGAGCCACAGAGTATTTCTTTTTCTCTTGACACACATTCTATACCTGGAACGTTAATACTTCTGCCAAAGTTTGTAGAGAGAGTTATAAAAACACATACTTGTGTAATATTAAGTATTATGATTTCAACTACCATGGCTGAAGCCACGCAAATTGTCAATTAATCAATCATTAATTATAAAGATATAAACAATTTAATAATACATTGGTGTGATATCGGATTTACACAATTTGGAATACCGAGAAATAAAGTCTCACGTCATCCTCAAATGTTTGTCTTAATAAAATTTAATACGTCCTAGATTCAGCAATGGAAAGAGTACTACGTTGCAAGTTATTCATCATTACAAATAAAATAACCAATCAAAGATTGCTTATGTCTGTTTGGTTGATCAGAAATTATCACAGAAATTGTTCGTACAAAAAACAGGGTAATAATATTTGTAAAATAAATTTATGAGAGAAAGTAAAAGTTATTTTCCCCTAAAAAAGAATAAAAGTTATTTAGTTGTAAAACACAATACTTTTTTATTTTATTTGCCGTTCTTTGATCGGTTAAATTCCTTCTACGGGCAGAATATTGTTTACGGCTTTCTACGCCTATACCCAGGCTGCACCATTGCAATGCCATTTCTCTCTCTCATAATGATGCCGACTTGGCAGCTTGCTAGTAGTATTATATCGCTGCATGCATTCTACCACGGGAGTCTGCTAGAAATTTCCGGATGGCAGTGGGCCTACAAACTGCATCCGAGAGTGCCAGGATGGGGCGCCCTGCGAATCCTTGCATTGTAGACCGTCAGATTGACATATCTAGCGGTCTATATACAGCCACGTGGTTCTTTAGCACAAGCTACTAAATTTGAGCCATTGGATTGGAAAGATCCAACGGTCCATATGACATGCTATTGGTATACTATATAGGAGTATAGATAACTACATGACGATTGATTTACAATTTTTATGTATTCTCAAATGTATGGTTTGATCTGACGTACAACCGCACCAAAAAAAGGCACGATGACGGAGATCCACACGGGGCAAGCTTCGTCGCGAGTCCTCCATCTGCCCCGTGGTGGATGTCAGGTATCATTGTGGTGTAATAGCCGTGAAGGGGTATCGCAAATGTTCAACGTAGACATCCTAACCTATATCGATGGAATGCATATCAGTGTTTCGTGCATTATGTTACGTGAACTGTATATAAGACATTTTCGGTATGTCTTATCGTACATGCATTTTTTTGTATGTCGAAAGATGATTCAACACGTACTACTAACCCATAACCGCCTACCATAAGATTGAGGATGCGCATTGGTGCACCACCGACGTACTACTGTTCGACATGTCATGGTGTATTGTTAATAGTCACCCCCCGTGACCTACTCCCACATATATGACTCGCACGGGTGATGGTTTCATTAGATGCTATCACCAGACACGGATACCGATCGGTCGATTCATCCAAGTGTTATTGACGGATCGGGGTGTCGGTGGACCAACTATGGTTAAGCAAAATAAGCGCGCGTTTTCAAGATCAACAAAAAGCGATTTGTTTAGACATAGCCGACTATGGTCTATATATAAACTAAATGTTACACCGTCTTTGTACGATCATGACTATATACTGACAATATTGATCTGATGTTCTAATCCGAACATCTCTGTTGCATATCCGCGTCATGGAGAGGTTGTTATGGTGGTAGTAGGGGTGGGAAGGAGGGTGTTCTGATGCAATATTATGGGGCATGGTGCGCGTGGAATAACCACACCCCCCCATACCCGATCGGTCTATTCATCGAAGTGTCGCTGACGGGGTTGGGCCGTCGGTGGGACTAACTGTGGGTAAGTAAAATAAGTGCGCGTTTTCAAGATCACCAAAAAGCGATTTGTTTGTCCATAACCGATTATGGTGTATATATATAATAAATAAATGTTACACCGTCTTTGTGCGATCACGTCTGTACACCGACAATGTTGATACGGTGTTCTAATCCCACACACATCACGACCCGATGATGATTACAGTAAATGCCAACACCGCAACTCCCTCACCCCCTCCCCGCCCCCCATAACACTGTGCATGGGAAGGAGGGTGTTCTGATGCAATATTATGGGGCGTGGTGCGCGTGGAATAACCCCCCCCCCCCCAACGCCCAATCGGTCGATGCATTGAAGTGTCGCTGACGGGGTTGGGGTATCGGTGGGACTAACTGTGGGTAAGTAAACAAGTGCGCGTTCTCACGATCACCCAAAATTGATTTGTTTGTTCATAACGGATTATGGTGTTTATAACTAATAAATTTTACACCGTCTTTGTGCGATCACGTCTGTACACCAACAGTGTCGATACGGTGTTCTAATCCCACACGCATGACGTCCCCCGATGGTGATTACAATAGACGCCATCACCGCAACTCCCCCACCCCCCTCCCCCGCCCCCCATAACACATATGGAAGCATGCAGAACATTTCTGGCGCATATCCGCGCCATGGAGAGGTGAAGGTTCTGGATATCAGTCACGGGGTATTTTCCCGACACCCCCCACTACCACGCCCCCCTGTCTTCGTGGTTTGGCACAACAATAAAACTTTCGGTGCACCCTCCAGCACAAGCCGTCAAAGCGGCATCAGTGAGGGGTTTACTACATGTAGTACACCATGGATGATATACCAATTTCTACTTCTTATGACGGTAAAACAAAATAAAATAAATTCGACAAACTTGACTTCTTAAGACAGCGCCCGTCGGAATTTTCTTTTAAATAATTTGCGGCCGTTTTCTATAACATAAAATAAGTGATGTGTATGGAAAAAGGCATGCAACAAGATTTGCAGGAGTTATTGCGCGCATGCAAATCGTACACAGTAAGAATAAAAAAAAATCAGGCCTTGCATAAATCATGCACAAATGATTAAATTATGCGAACAACACCAAGTTTGCTAATGATACACTCGAATCGCACACAAATTTACAGTACTAATATGTAATATTTATGTATGGTGCATCACGACATAACACACCAATGACCACTATATGCATATATACATGGGATATGTACATGATGACGTTCGTGAAACCATGCATAGTGTGCATTCCAGGTCAGGTCATTTAATGCGTCAGGATGGCTAATCGATTGCGCATGCCGAATCATTCTGTACACACGTGCTGCGATGCCTAAGCCACACTCTTAAGGTCCCGATGCATTCTTGTATACCTATACGTTAGTCAGTAAAACACTTAAGCCAGCAATCCGGCCGGGCGATACGTTGTCACTGGACGGCGGGTTGTACTACTTGTACTACACAATGGCCCTGTACTTTTGTGTTGTGGTTACTGAAAGTGCGTTATATCGACTAGAGGGGGGGTGAATAGGCGATTTTTATGAAATTCTTCATTGAGGAATTTGTCGGTGAGGAAATTCCTTAGCGAAGAACTACTAGCAGCGGAATATGTACTCAGAGGTAAACATAACAGGATACACACATAGTCCGCATGATGAAATGAAGACTAAGAACAGAGTACGGAAAGCGTAAACACAGGATAACTAGATGAAGACAAACAGACTGAAGAAATTGAACTGAGGAATTTGTGAAAGTCTTCAGTCAAAGTCTTCAAGCACAGATATGAACAAACATGCAACACAGAATGAGGAAATGGATGAGTTGAGGAAATAGAACCAGTCAGTTGGTGAAGACAATGATTTGGTAGACCAGTTCCAACTGCTGTATCAGTTGTACGTCTAGTTGAAGCGGCTGAGTATTTAAACTCGAGGACACACAGTTCCGGACACCCAGTCTCTGAGCCGCAACTCAGGACACCCAGTCCTCACCGTATTCTCCTTGAACTAAGACCACGCAGGCCTCGTCCAATCACTCGTGGTAAGTCTTCAGGTGACTTCCAAACCTTCACAGACTTGGTCACTCGGCGATCCACAATTCCTCTTGGATGCTCTAGACCTTGACGCCTAACCGTCTGGAAGAAGCACAGTCTTCAAAGGTAACAAGCGTCGGATCCACGCAGGATCAATTTCTTCAGTGATGCCCAATCACTTGGGGTTTGTGGGTTTGGTTTTGGGATTTTCCTCACTTGATGATTTTCGCTCAAAGTCCTCGGAGGATGGGTTGCTCTCAAATGACAAGTGTCAAGTTCTCTCGGAGCAGCCAACCAACTAGTGGTTGTAGGGGGCGGCTATTTATAGCCTAGGGAGCAGCTCGACATGATAAGACATAAATGCCCTTCAATGATATGACCGTTAGGTGGATACGATATTTTGGTCCACCGGCGCGCAGCACAGCAACGGTCGGAAATTTGACTCTCAAAGTCCTCAGGGCTATCATGTTCCTCACTGTGTAGGCAATTCGCACTGGCGAATTCCTAACTCCTCAGTCAGAGCAAAGTCCTCAATGAACAGAAGAACTGAGTCTCTGTCACTGATGAATTTGACTGAACTGTATGACATTTCCAATGGCTTCACTCGAAGGGATTGGTAGGTGTAGGATTTTGAGTTGAGCATCACATGGAAATTTTTCCTTAGTATTTCCTCGACCCCCTTTAACAGTACGGTGTTTCCTATGACTAAAGAAAGAGAAAATAAAACTATGAAAACAAAAGTCTTCACGCTTCATATTCCTTGAATGAATATCAAGTCTTCATGGTCACACCAATTTCTTCACTTTCAAAGTCTTCAGGAAGTCTTCAGAATAACAAAGTCTTCAGTTGAAGAACTTCATTTTTAGGGGTCGACATTCCCTGTAAATATCAAACTCCTCATAGACTTATAGACCTGTGTACACTCACAAACGCATCAGTTACTTAACCTATAAGTCTTCAATACACCAAAATCACTAAGGGGCACTAGATGCACTTACAGTTACCATGGCAAGGACGGGATGTACATGTTTGCATTGGCCATGCACATCAAAGGTTATGGAATTGATGCGTCCAACAGAGCCATGCAGAAAGGCGTTTTTCCAACCCTGGCAAGCAACTGTATACGTCTAGGGAGTGCTGGCTACCCGGCTTGCGCCTCCGGCATCGCCGGTTCACGAGCACGTACAAGAGACAAAACAGGTAGAAGGAGGTGGGACGCTACGTTGGAGAAACTGGTTTCTGATGTGAACAATGACTTGACCATAGAGTTCTAGCATAGCTGCAGAAGTCTAATGGTCCGCAACCATTTGAAAATGTTATAGTCCCTCAGGGTTGCCAAGCGGACAGCATATACATTGGCACACACCCAGCCCACCGCAAGCCCGCAGGCATTCCATCCATTTGAGGTCTCCTGGAGCTCATCTCCGGGAGAGAAGAGAGATGCAGTCTCAATCAGCTACATCGCCGAATGAAAGCTTCCAATCAAACCCATCCACCAGAGACCTTCAGCAAGCCCCCGCGATGAGCAACCACATGGCCGAGTCGGCTTACCACTATGACCCGACGAAGATCGAAACCAACTTCAGCAGCGCGAACATAAAGCTTCCCCGCCGTGTAATCGACAAAATGACGTCGTACCAAATGAGCCTAATCAGGTCCATAGGGTTTGACGGCATTCTTGAGATCCCAGAGTGTGACAAGCTTGACAGACGATTCTCAGTCTTCTTGGTGAGTCTGGTTCGTGTCATCGACAAGGCTCTAGTCGATGGGCATTCGAACTCGGCGCCGATAGGCGCGAGCTCGTTCAACAAGATCATGGGCGTGCCAAGCGGAGATCTCATCATCCAGCCATGCATGTATCAAGATGGCGATCTTAGCGAGGACGACAAGGTTATGGTATGTGTATATCTGTGTTCGCATGTACGTAGTAAATGCAACCTTGATTTCATTGGTAGTCGCTGACTCATGCATGCTCTATCGGCAGTTTGCAATTTGCATCACTGTCCAAGAGACACCGTTGCAGTAGGGTGCTGGAGGACATGGCAGTGAAAGAGATGGACTACTCGCAGAACGAGACGTTCATGCGTGCGTTCGTCGCGTTCGTCATCACTGGTGTTGTAGCGCCAAGTGAGGATGTACCAAGGGAAGTTTTTCAAGTGATAAAAGACGTCTCAAGAATCAAGTAGTACAACTGGGCTCAGTGCGGGGTTGACTTCATATTTCAGAAAGCTCCCATCACAATCCAAGAACTGCAAGCAATGAAGACTAAAGTGACAGTCGAGGGATGTCTCTTGTACCTTCAGGTAACAACATTCATACTCCCCTAGTGTATGTCCACGGTTCAAATCGTTTGCACCTTTTAGGCATGCATATATAACATCGTATGTGCGCAGGCTTTATACATGGAACTGGTCCGAAACACCAATGACCAAGTCGATGAGTCTAAGGATCCTCGCATGGCAGGATACAACCCGACGGTAATGAAGAACATGATTATCTCGACCAAATACCACAGGTGGGCAGGCCTCCTTCACAAATACGGCATACGCAAGGTATAATGTCGTTTGCATTTTTGGACCACCTTGCTGAGATTTTTGTCACGCCACACCATTTTATGAGTCCGATACTTACTGGCCCACTGTTTCTTGACATTTCAGTTCTTACGTACTCGCATTTTGGAGCCAGAAGATGAAGCCGAAGGAGGAGATCACAGAGCACGCTTTGGGGCATCTGATAATAGCTTGACGCCTAACCGAGAAATCACGCGAGATAGCTCAGACGATCATGAATCGTACGGTTCTGATTGTGATAAGGTACTACTCTACCTGCATCAAATTCACAGAACAAAATACAAAATTTATTATGTTTGATTCCATGCACCGGCAAAAATATTTTCCCTTTATTTCTTTCTCGCTTTCGAATTATGATAACAACGATTCAAGCATTTTCTAGCAAACAAGAACCATAACTCATAACGTGATTTTGGATACAGAAAGCAACAAAAGTAGCTAGTGCAGCCTTGAAGATGCTCATCAGGGATGGATTGCTTCCGGGATTGGGAGATGCAGTACTAGGCAAGCGTGTATCTACATGCCCAGCAAAACGTCCGGTCCACATGATCGAGCCGACATACTGCGAAAATACTTCTCGCCGACGGATCCCAAACCTGGAAGTTAGAATGAGAGAAAGTAAGTACAAGTTTGTGCTGGTTTTCATCTCTCAAATTTATTTTCGCCACGTGTTTACATTATACAGACATTATATGATCATGGTTTAACACGACATTTTAAATAGGCGCAGGCAAAAGGCCACTCAATATGGACGCCACTTACGAAAAAACGTTCTCTCAAGATAATGCGATATCGACTGGTAACTCGGAATGACTTAATATAATACTCGTGTAAAACTTTACCATGTGTACTTTAGTATAGAAACAGTCAGTGAACATGTAGTGCAATATCACCTCCATCCGAAACTGACCTTACCAAATCATTGTATGCAAATGTACAGAGTTCAATAGGAGGGAATACAACTCATACGACGGATGCAACACTAGCAATTATTCTCGGCTGAAGGCCAAGCTGTCTTTCAAATATCGTTTAGGTATGAACTTGTGTATGCCTTATGCATATTGCGGAAACACCATCACGTACTCAGTATGAAGATCTAAATGATCGTAAAATTACAGGAAGGGCCGCACATGCAAAAGTGACACATTTGCCAAAAGTTCCTGGCACTGCTACATTCCCTATTGTGCTACCTGATGATGGCAACGATCAGAATGCTCCAGTTAATGAAACTTAGATATCGGCATTAACTATTGATTCAAACCCCAGACCCAAATCTTATAGATATCCAAAATTGTATGATGTTATTTCGACAGATCGTGTGAATGATCAGAATGCCAGCAATCCCACGGATGACGGCTCCCAAAACGGTGGTAAAACACAAACTTCAGATACCAAAACATTCTGATAAAGTAATATATCTTGATGCAACCGAGCAATAACACAAGGCCATCAATTTTTTCGCAGCTCTCAATTATATGTTAATGCGTAGGAGTCAGCCCACAAACGAACAATCAGCAGCAAAAACTGATCAACATATAGGTCGTGTGTCACATACAGCCAAAGGTAAACATAGTGCCCAACTTTATTCCGGGACAATATGTTAATAACCTGCCATACTAAAACAAACACCGTTCATATGTGCATCTGAATGGCGCAGATGATTTACCAATGGCGCCCCATGTAGTATGCACGAATGAAGCTACGAATCTGGACCATACTGGCTTTGAAGAGCCAATGGTGCCTACAATGTCAGAAGACACGCAGGGTATGCATAGTAAGCGATGATGCGTGTAACAGTTGATTTATGCATTCAGTATCACTAACCATGTTGATTATATTGATAAATTTATACTGAAAATCTACATGGCCAGATGAACACATTCGAGAAGACGTTGCCCAGGATGTAGCTGCACGCGATGACACTCGTAGCGTCCAACCGGGACACGAATCAGATCGCCAAAATGAAAATGCACCTGCAGGGGATTGCACCGAAAATAACATCGGCAATGCTGATGCGGTTCCTGTGATACCAAGTAACAATGGGGGGTCTGTAAATCGTCCCCATGGCAATACATCTCGTATGAATGCTGCGGGCCACATATATAAGATGGATAAGAATGAGCATCCGGCTGATATCGCTGGTGTAGAAGATGTCTCTTCACGTGGCGTCCCACCAGGCGCCCCCAACCCAATGCCGGATGGTGAGTCCCCATTAAGTTAACTGTTATGAATCATAAATGCCCCCCATGCATTAATTATAACAGTATGGACCATACTGAAATATGATGGTTAAAGGTATGTTGTCGGGTCCATCAAGACGTGTATAAATAAAAATCAATTCAACTTACTCTTTAATTAATCATTACAAGCATTCATACACAAACTTATAGTTAGAATGAATTACCATGTTTGTACACCCGTAATAATATCTCATATCACAAGCGATAGTCACCATACTGTAATAATTTTCTACGAGCCTCTTGTTATTAAACTCACTTAAACAATCCTTCACCACCCCGTCTCAACAATATCCGGCCAATGGGTCCGTGTTGCACCAGTTACACGGTTGTATTTGTGTACATTTTATTAATGGTCATGATTCTCTTTTACTCGACATACAGACGCGCTCAACATTCTAACCATGGTGTCCATAGCCACCGAGAGGGGTATATATCCACCTCCGGCTTTAAACCGCGGTGCACCACCCAGCATTACGGTAACACATAGCATCGATGATGGTAAGATCATGGAACAAAAATTAATCATGATACTAGTCCAACCGCATAACACAACAGCACCCCACCCCCACCCCATCCCCTCCCGATGCCAAACAAACAACGATTGACTATCGGTGTGCTTGTGTTATCTTTTCAGGTGCATCAAATGTGGGGGGATCATTGGCTAGGTCTGTATCTGGAAACGCCAACATGGGTCCTGCATCGGACATTGGAATTGAGGAGGATGTGCCGGACAACACTCAACATGTTGCAAACCAAAACATTTTCATGGTAGATAACAGAGTACCCATCATTTGGCACAATCTGAAGGATTTATGCCCGTATAAAAGGGCAAAGGTCTTGTTCCAATATCTCGTAAAACCAGGGCCCTTGACTGATACGTCCAGGTGCGTATACCTTAAGTGTTTGTGCAGTTGTAGACTGGATCACAAAATCATATCATTTGCTGATAATCCTACATTCAATCGATTGTGTCAGGTCTTATATCAGAATTATGTATCCTGTATCTGAGATCATTGCTGGGGAGCATCTCATAAATGAGTTGACAGAGCAGTCTGATGTGACTAAGAAAACTTTTGCTGGCATAGCGTGCTTGTATAACGAGCTTCAAGACAAGTCGGACCACCGAAAGAACAATCCTAATTGCCAGTGCACGCATTTTCTGCCACCTGAATTCGCTGTAAGTGTAATTCCTTGTGGCGTCCCACATATATACACATATATGATAGAAGAGGATGCAAGAACCGTTCTGCTTTATTATGTTGATCCTAATGCTTCGTATAATAACGTACATTATTGTTGACATCGGATTTTGGCAAGGTACAAAAGGCAAGTAAGATGGCCTCAAGTGAAAGAGTTTTCAGCATGCAAAGTTTCAGGTCGCCGAGTGGAATAACTTTGATGTTTAATTTATCGCCATTCGACCTTATCTCGGTGGCCGAAGTTGTACTCCGAGTGACAAAATTCAACATTCCGAGTGGTTTTCGGTCGATCATGCCCTCAAGACGACCTCGGATGAAGGAGTATTCTAAAGGAATTGTCTTCGTCTCGTTGAGGTGATCGATTTTGATATATAAATCATCTCAATCCGAGTTCATATGCAAAAGTCAAAGGCAATACACTGCAGGCCGAAGCTGAATGGAAATATGGCGCGAAGTACCAGACACCCTGTCTGATGACTCGCGCGAGCAATTCGTCCCTTAAGAAGTCCTTGAATCGGAAAAACTTCAACACGAGAAAGTTTCGTCTCGTCGAGCCGATCGATTTTCATATATAATTCTTCTCAATCCGAGGTCGTATGAGACTTGGGGAGACAAATCAAGATCAGGCTAGGTTTTTGGTCGAGTGAAAAGCTTACCATCCGAGTGAAAACTCACCGGTCGAGTGAAAACCTACCAATTGAGTAAAAGGTTAAAACCTATCGATCGAGTAAAGGTCGAGTGAAAACCTACCGATCGAGTCAAAGGTCGAGTGAAAACCTACCAATCGAGTAAAAGGTCGAGTGAAAACCTACCGATCGAGTAAAAGCTCGAGTGAAAACCTACCGATCGAGTCAAAGGTCGAGTGAAAACCTACCGATCGAGTAAAAGGTCAAAAACCTACCGATCGAGTAAAAGGTCAAGTGAAAACTTACCGATCGAGTAAAAGGTCGAGTGAAAACTTATCGATCGAGTAAGAGATTGTCTTCCGACTGAAAATGTGGTCATCATCCAAGTGAAAGATTGTCTTTCGAGTGAAAATATAGTCATTCGAGTGGAGAAATCTAAACATCCGAGTGAAAAAGTCTCGTCGAACCATCCGAGTGAAAGACTCTAATATCCGAATGGATGAGCTCGAATCCGAGTGAAACTAAACATGTGCCCGAAAGTTTATCAATATGACCTCGGATGAAGAAGTGTTCAATACAGAAGTTGTGCGTATCATCAAGACGGTAAACTTTGGTTTTGGAGTCATCATCATCAGAGATAGTATATGGCCTGCGAATTCACTACAAGACTCGGATAGTTCAGTCTACCGCAAGACCGAGTCCGACTGGAAGGTAAAAACGACCTCGAAAAGTACTCAAGATGGCCTTATTTGAAAAAGTGATCAACATGAGAGTTGTTCGTATCGTCGAGGCGCACAAGTTTGATATTTGGGCCATCTTGATCGGAGGTCATATGGAGGCTCGGCGGCCTGCACAAGGAGGAAGACAGAAGTTGGGCCAGATTCAGACTGAATCCGAGTTGGAATAGAACTAGGACTCTAGGACGCGAATTGATGTAATTTTTCTTGTAAGGAAAGCCTAGATGAATCCTTTACTTGTACGGGAAGTCCAGCCGCCTCTTATATATGTTGGGGGTGACGGCCGATTGAACAACACACAATCGAACAAATCAATATACTACTTTTTCCTGTCTACTTTTTATCTCTCCACCGTTTTTCTCTCTCGTTCTTCGCTGTTCTTCGTGTTTGAGAGCTGCGAATCCCGAGGCTCTAGGGGCGAGCGAATCGACCTAGGGCAGCCCATAGCCGCCGCAATCCCTGACGGGGTCCCTCCCGGGTGCGCGGGGTTTCGGGTCTGCAAAAGCACCCGCCGACTGTCTTGCGTATCGCGCTGTCGGTCGGGTCTCCTTCGACGTGAGCTGCGGTGCATCACCCCCGGCGTCGAGGGTACACGTGACGTGTTCGTGTGTCAACACACTTTTTGGCGACTCCGCTGGGGAACGAAGATCAATCATCATCATCCACCATGTCCGATCTTCCCAAGCCATCTGAGGTAGACGCCGATAACATCATTAAGCCCAGTCTTGATGAGATATCGGCCGATCATCGCCAAGTCTATGAGGAGTACAAGAAGGCGCGCGAGGAGAAGGACTTGCAGGAGTTCCTTGCAAAGTTCAAGAAGGATCGCCAAGGCAACATCACTCCGATTGAAGAAATCAAGTTCCCTCCTTTGCAAGCCAAGCAGGTTAAACCCTCTGTAAGTACTGCCTTTTCTCCTGAGCAGTGGGCTGAGATTGAAAGTCGTATTGCTGATGGTAACAATCTAGTCTATCAAACTTTCATAGAAAATACTAATGCTCAGAAGAATACATCTCAATCGACTAGTGGTAATGATGGTGTAGCTGCTAGTGTGCAAAACCCTAATCTGGCTTTACCTATCTCATCGGCGCCTCCCGTGCCGATGACTTATTATCCTACCCAAACAAATCAGATTGTGGCTGCACCCATTAATCCTATTATGAGCATGCCAGGTTCGGTGGCAACGCCGAACCAAACCCTACCTACAGCTACAACCACTCGACCACTACCAAATTATGGGTCGACATACCTGCCACAATTCCTACCTACAGCTAGTAACCCTACTCCTCCTATGCCACTGCCACCAGCTTCATCGTCTACTATGGATGATGGTTTAGCTAATCTTAGAGAGGAGATGGCTAAGATGCTTCGAGAGAATTTTGGAGTTGAGTTACCTCGGAATCGGATTTACCAAAAGCCGTACCCCGAGTACTTTGATGCCATCCAGTGCCCTCCAGGATATAAAATTCCAGATTTTGTTAAGTTTAATGGAGAAGGCACAAAAACCACATGGGAGCATGTTAGTCAATACTTAGCACAATTGGGTGAGGCAGGCTCACTGAATGAGTTGAAAGTGCGTTTATTTCCTTTGTCATTAACTGGTACCGCATTTTCATGGTTTTCTTCTTTACCACATGGTTCCATTCGAGTTTGGTCGCAGCTAGAGCAGAAATTTCATGATCACTTTTATAGCGGCGACAATGAACTCAAGTTGTCACATCTAACATCGGTTAAGCAGAAGCATGATGAATCGGTCTCCGATTACGTCAAGAGATTCAGAGAAACGAAAAACCGGTGTTTTAGTTTGGTGATAACCGAGAGAGACTTGGCAGACCTAGTGCTGAGTGGTTTGAGAACTCCCATTAGAGAAAAGCTAGAAGGCTATGAGTTCTTAAATATCAACCAAGTCTTACAAAGGGCTTTGGCTCAGGAAAGCCGAAGCAAAGACCTCAAAGAAGTGCATAGATACAAAGCCGATCGTCCAAAGATGAATATGGTGGAATATGATAGTGATCACTCGGACGATGAGGGTGATGTTTTTGCTACTGAATTTGTTTGGCCATCTAAGGCCAAACCCTTTACTTGCAATGATCTGAAACCGATTCATAAGAATCGTGATGAAGAGATGAAGTTTACTTTTAACATTGCTAAGTGTGATAGAATATTTGATGCTTTGCTTCAGGCTAAGATTATTAGAATATCTCATACTTTACCGCCGTTTGAAGAGCTGAAACGGCGTGCTTATTGCAAGTATCATAACTCCTTTTCTCATGCTACTAACGATTGCAATATTTTTCGACGACAGATACAATCGGCCATTAATGATGGACGATTGAACTTTTCTGAGATGCAAGTTGATAAACAGCCCTATCCAATGAACACCATGGATTTAGAAGGGAAGAAGCTGCTCATTCGGCTGGAGGTAGCCGAATCTGCTAATAAAGCTAATGTCATTGTTGGTGAGCCCAGGAAAGACAAGGAGGGTGACAAGGTCTTGGGGAGACATGTTGTGCTTGATAAGCAACCCGATGGCAAGGAAGTGATCAAGATCACCATCAAGAATCCTACACTCGGGGGGCAAACACAGGTGCAGCAGGACACTCGAGTTAAATTTGTCAAGCCCAAGAATCCAGAAGTTGGCAAATGGAAGAGGAATGAAGCTAAAGTGCAACGCAAGCGGATCAAGCCAACTTTTGATATGTTGCTGTCCAAATATGCTAATCAGTCGGCTGGTCCCAGCTCTAACCGGCCATCACACTTGAAGCGACCAAGGTCACCATCAGATGATATGTTCAGTCGGTATGCAAAACCGAGTGGACCAAAGGCACTGTTTCCAGAAGAGCAGAGGCAAACTGTTTGGGACCGACTTGAATACTCATATAATGGCCGACTGAACATTGGCGACTATCAGTCGGCTGGTCAAAATATGCGACCGCGTGGAAACTACCCTAGTGTAAGAATGCACCCTGGTGGAAGCTATCCGAGTGAAAAAATGTGGATGGGTAGATCTCATCCGAGTGAGTTCCATCCGAGTGGATACCATCCGAATGACATCAATCCGAGTGGATTCCATGCAAGTAAAAAGGTGCGCCCGAATGGAAATTTCATGCATCTGGAAAATCGAAAGGAATGGCGTGTTAAGTCACCAAGTGTTGCAGCAGTTGAGTCGGGCAAAGGCAAGGAGAAAATGGATGTCGACTCACTTATCTTGGGCACCTAAACATTCCCCATGCAGCAACCGACTGTGCATAATCACTCAACTGAGCCGATACTTTCTATCGCGCCAAAGCACTCGGCTAATGACCATGAAGCAAGCACCAGCCAAGTAAAGGTGAGAGATGCTAAATACACTCGACCAAAGTGGTATCCTCCAGGGCTAACAAAGACACAGAAGAGGAAACTACAGAGGTTAAGGAGTCAAGAGATGGCGGAGCAGGAGGCCGAGAAGCAAAGGGATAAGTTGTTCAATGACACTCGGCCCATGGTTCCAGCAAAACAAGTGTGGAGGCCAAAACAAATACAAGATACATCAGCTTCTACATCTATCACAGAAGTGCCTACACCACCCAAAGAGGATGATGCGACAACTATTACATCGTCTGTGCCACTTCTTACCTCTCCTTCACTCGAACAGATTTCAGAACCGGTCGATCCACTTGAAGAAGAGGTTGATATGTTGGACTATGAGTCTACGCCGGTTCATGAAGGTATGGATATCAATATGGTGTATTACTTACCTGCTGAGTTTCGTGCTGTAGATGAGGAAGGGGAAGTGGCTCAGCTGGATTTTGGCCCTAAAAACGCAATATTCGAGAAGCCAAAAGAACCAGTAACGCATCTGAAACCGTTATATCTCAGAGGTCATATCAATGGGTCACCGCTCACTCGGATGCTTGTTGATGGAGGTGCTGTGGTAAATCTTATGCCCTATTCGGTCTTCAAGAAATTGGGTTTGCCTGATGAAGAATTGATCAAGACCAATATGGTGCTCAACGGGTTTGAAGGCAAAGAGAAAACTGAAGCCAAAGGTGTAATGTATGTGGAGCTTACAGTCGGAAGCAAAACTTTGGCTGCTGCATTCTTTGTCGCTGAGGTGCAAGGTAACTACAACGTTATACTAGGCCGTGATTGGGTTCATGCAAACCAGTGCGTGCCATCCACTATGCACCAGTTTTTGATTCAGTGGGTTGATGATGAAGTGGAAGTCATTCATGCGGATAACTCGGCCTGTGTTGCTTTGGCCGATGCATCGGTGGATTGGCAACATCCCAATGCTACTTGCTTGACGGGACGTGACTTATCAGAGTTTGATTTTCTCAGCGCGACCAAGAATGGTTTTGTGCCCGTGTCTTTAAAGCCGACTGAATGCAATCGGCTCCAAGGTATGATATGTTTAAATGGATCCTAATTCCGAGTGGTTACAAAAACGTCTTGCAAAATATCGGTCCAGTGAGAACGATATGTATGAGTCTATTGAGGAGTTGGATGACATGGATAAACTTGGACAAGGTTTTACATCGGCCGATCCGTTAGAAGAGGTAGATATCGGAGATGGATCAGTCAGTCGACCGACATTTATAAACAAAAATTTGAAAGCCGATTGTAAAGGCTAAATTAATCGAGCTATTGAAAGAATATGTTTGTTGCTTTGCATGGGAATATCATGAGATGCCAGGGTTGAGCCGAGAGCTAGTGGAGCATCGGTTGCCTATAAAGGCCGGTTTTAGACCTTATAAACAGTCGGCCAGAAAGTTTAATCCGAAAACATATGACCGGATCAAGGAAGAGATCGGTCGACTGCTTGAAGCTAATTTCATTCGACCTTGCAGGTATGCCGAGTGGATTTCTAACATTGTCCCAGTGGAGAAGAAGGGATCCGGCAAGTTGAGGGTGTGCATTGACTTCAGAGATGTGAATAGGGCTACACCCAAAGATGAATATCCCATGCCAATAGCCGATATGCTTATTAATGATGCTTCTGGACATAAGGTTATTAGCTTTCTAGATGGTAATGCCGGATACAATCAAATTTTTATGGCCGAAGAGGACATGTACAAAACAGCTTTCCGATGTCCTGGTTTCCTTGGTTTATTCGAGTGGACAGTGATGACATTCGGATTGAAAAATGCTGGGGCCACATATCAAAGGGCTATGAATTTGATTTTTCATGATTTACTCGGTGTCATACTTGAAGTTTATATTGATGATATTGTTGTCAAATCGGATGCTTTTGAATCTCACTTGGCCGATTTGCGTTTAGCTTTTGAAAGAATGAAAAAGTATGGACTGAAGATGAATCCTTTGAAGTGTGCATTCGGCGTGTCAGCTGGCAAATTTTTGGGTTTCATTATTCATGAAGATGGCATCGAAATCGATCCCAAAAAGATAGAGGCCATACAGAAAGTGGAGGCTCCAACATGCAAGAGAGATATGCAAAAGTTCCTTGGCAAGGTCAATTATTTGAGAAGGTTCATAGCTAATCTGTCAGGGAAAGTTGATGCATTTACTCCTATCCTTCGGTTAAAGAATGATGTTGATTTCACTTGGGGGGCAAAACAGCAAGAAGCCTTTGATATGATCAAGAATTATTTGTGCACTCCTCCGGTGATGAAAGCACCCAAGCATAGAGAGCCTTTTAAACTTTATATCGCAGCAGAGGAAGGTGTTATTGGTGCTGTTTTGACTCAAGATACCGAAGGAAAAGAGCATGCCATTACATATTTGAGCAGACGTTTATTGGACGCCGAGACAAGGTATACATTTATTGAAAAACTATGTCTATGCTTATATTACGCTTGCACAGATTTGGGACATTACCTAGTGCCGAGTGCTTGTGTAGTAGCTTGTCAAACCGATGTCATTAAGTACATGTTGCATAGGCCAATTCTTAGTGGTAGAATTGGCAAGTGGGCTTATGCTTTGATTGAGTATGATTTGGCTTATGAATCTCTAAAATCCATGAAAGGCCAAATTGTTGCTAATTTCATTGTTGAACATCGGATTAATGACAAGCATGATGTTGATATGAACCTTGTTTCATTAGTGCCATGGAGATTGTACTTTGATGGTTCAGTTTGTAGCAATGGCCAAGGTGTTGGTATTGTTTATATATCTCCTCATGGTGCTATTTTTGAGGCCTCATGCCGCTTAGAATATTTTTGCACAAACAGTCAAGCCGAATATGAAGCATTGTTATTCGGTCTAGAGATGTTACTTGCTATAGGTGTTACACATATTGAGGCTTACGGTGATTCGTTACTAGTGGTGCAGCAAATATCCAGAGTCTTTCAGTGTTTTGACGAATCACTTAATGTTTATCTTGATAAATGTCTAGATA
Organism: Triticum aestivum; assembly: GCF_018294505.1. Taxonomy (NCBI): domain Eukaryota; kingdom Viridiplantae; phylum Streptophyta; class Magnoliopsida; order Poales; family Poaceae; genus Triticum; species Triticum aestivum. The sequence continues at coordinate 807,976,047 of NC_057798.1, forward strand.
TAATTTCTACTTTTGATTGTTTTAGCATTGCACATATATCTAGACATGACAACTGGAAAGCAAATGAGTTGGCACATCAGGCATTTGGATATCATGTTGATCATGGCATGTTTCATATCTCTCAAAGACCGATGTCTTGTCTTGCCAATATGGGAGAGGCCGAACCTGAACCCACTAACTCGGCCATTAACAAAAAATCCAGTGCAGGCGATAATTCCGACTGGAGAAAGCCCATTGTTGATTACTTGTGCAATCCGAGTGAAAGGGTGGACAGGGCTGTTTGGCGTATGGCTTTCAAGTATACAATGACAGATGATGGTCTTTATCGCCGAACAGTCGATGATGTTCTTCTAAAGTGTTTGGATGAGGACCAGGCAAGAGTTGCTATGGGAGAAATACATGAATGTATTTGTGGCACTCACCAGTCGGCTCCCAAAATGAAATGTTTATTGCGACGTGCTGTGTTTTATTGGCCAACTATGAGTAAAAGGCAAGAGTTGCTTGTCAAAAGTTTGGTGATATTCAATTGGCTCCTGCTGCTATGTTACATCCTGTTATCAAACCGTGGCCTTTCAGAGGTTGGGGTTTAGATTTCATTGGACAAATCCACCCGTCTTCCTCAAAAGGGCATCGGTTCGTATTGGTGGCAACTGATTATTTCACTAAATGGTCTGAAGCAGTACCTCTCAAGATCATGACACATACGGAGGTAATTCAATTCATAACCGAACACATTATTCATAGATTCAGTATTCCTCAAACGTTAACTACAGATCAAGGTTCATCTTTTATGTCACACCAAGTAAAAGAGTTTGCCGAATCTTATAATATAAAGTTGCTCAATTCCTCTCCATATTATGCCCAAGCTAATGGACAAGCCGAGTCTAGCAATAAAATTCTAATCAAGCTCATCAAGAAGAAGATTGAGGATAATCCGAGGAGATGGCATGAGTTGTTGTCTGAAGCTTTATGGGCACATAGAATTTCAAGGCATGGTGCTACGAAGGTAACTCCATATGAGCTAGTATATGGTCAAGAGGCCGTTTTACTAGTAGAGGTAAATTTGAATGCTTTGAGAATAGCCAAACAAAATGATTTATCGGCAGTAGACTTTTATAACTTGATGATGGACAATATTGATGAAGTTGCCGATAAACGTTTGGTTGCTTTGGAGTCCATAGAGAGAGACAAGTTGAGGGTTGCAAGAGCTTACAATAAGAAAGTTAAGTTGAAGAATTTTCAAGTTGGTGAACTCGTCTGGAAAGTGATTCTGCCGATTGGTTCAAGAGATAGAAAATTCGAGAAGTGGTCTCCAAGTTGGGAAGGTCCTTTTAGGATTACAAGGGTTGTTCCTGGAAATTCATATTTGGTAGAATCAATACAAGGGGCATTGTTACCCCGAGGTCTCAACGGAAAATATTTGAAGAAGTACCACCCGAGTGTGTGGCAGGAAGCCTGAGTAGGCAATGGCCGATATACGATTATCGCCCTTAGCACAAACATGGCCGATACATAAGTATCGCCCTGAGGAAAATAAATGGCCGATGGAGTGTTGACATCGTCCTTAGAACAAACACCGTGCATATTATTTTTCGGCGTGCAAGCTTTGCCGAAAAACAGGGGGGCATGTGTTGACATCGGATTTTGGCAAGGTACAAAAGGCAAGTAAGATGGCCTCAAGTGAAAGAGTTTTCAGCATGCAAAGTTTCAGGTCGCCGAGTGGAATAACTTTGAAGTTTAATTTATCGCCATTCGACCTTATCTCGGTGGCCGAAGTTGTACTCCGAGTGACAAAATTCAACATTCCGAGTGGTTTTCGGTCGATCATGCCCTCAAGACGACCTCAGATGAAGGAGTATTCTAAAGGAATTGTCTTCGTCTCGTCGAGACGATCGATTTTGATATATAAATTATCTCAATCCGAGTTCATATGCAAAAGTTAGAGGCAATACACTGCAGGCCGAAGCTGAATGGAAATATGGCGCGAAGTACCAGAAGCCCTGTCTGATGGCTCGCGCGAGCAATTCGGCCCTTAAGAAGTCCTTGAATCGGAAAAACTTCAACATGAGAAAGTTTCGTCTCGTCGAGGCGATCGATTTTCATATATAATTCGTCTCAATCCGAGGTCGTATGAGACTTGGGGAGACAAATCAAAATCAGGCTATGTTTTTGGTCGAGTGAAAAGCTTACCATCCGAGTGAAAACTCACCGGTCAAGTGAAAACCTACCAATTGAGTAAAAGGTTAAAAACCTATCGATCGAGTAAAGGTCGAGTGAAAACCTACCGATCGAGTCAAAGGTCGAGTGAAAACCTACCGATCGAGTAAAAGGTCGAGTGAAAACCTACCGATCGAGTAAAAGGTCGAGTGAAAACCTACCGATCGAGTCAAGGTCGAGTGAAAAGCTACCGATCGAGTAAAAGGTCGAGTGAAAACCTACCGATCGAGTAAAAGGTCGAGTGAAAACCTACCGATCGAGTAAAAGGTCAAAAACCTACCGATCGAGTAAAAGGTCGAGTGTAAACTTACTGATCGAGTAAAAGGTCGAGTGAAAACTTATCGATCGAGTAAGAGATTGTCTTCCGACTGAAAATGTGGTCATCATCCAAGTGAAAGATTGTCTTCCGAGTGAAAATATAGTCATCCGAGTGGAAAATTCTAAACATCCGAGTGAAAAAGTCTCGTCGAACCATCCGAGTGAAAGACTCTAATATCCGAATGGATGAGCTCGAATCCGAGTGAAACTGAACATGTGCCCGAAAGTTTATCAAGATGACCTCGGATGAAGAAGTGTTCAATACAGAAGTTGTTGGTATCATCAAGACGGTAAACTTTGGTTTTGGAGTCATCATCATCAGAGATAGTATATGGCCTGCAAATTCACTACAAGACTCGGATAATTCAGTCTACCGCAAGACCGAGTCCGACTGGAAGGTAAAAACGACCTCGAAAAGTATTCAAGATGGCCTTATTTGAAAAAGTGATCAACATGAGAGTTGTTCGTATCGTCGAGGCGTACAAGTTTTATATTTGGGCCATCTTGATCGGAGGTCATATGGAGGCTCGGCGGCCTGCACAAGGAGGAAGATGGAAGTTGGGCCAGATTCAGACTGAATCCGAGTTGGAATAGAACTAGGACTCTAGGACGCGAATTGATGTAATTTTTCTTGTAAGGGAAGCCTAGATGAATCCTTTACTTGGACGGGAAGTCCAGCCGCCTCTTATATATGTTGGGGGTGACGGCCGATTGAACAACACACAATCGAACAAATCAATATACTACTTTTTCCTGTCTACTTTTTATCTCTCCACCGTTTTTTCTCTCTCGTTCTTCGCTGTTCTTCGTGTTTGAGAGCTGCGAATCCCAAGGCTCTAGGGAAGAGCGAATCGACCTAGGGCAGCCCATAGCCGCCGCAATCCCTGACAGGGTCCCTCCCGGGTGCGTGGGGTTTCGGGTCTGCAAAAGCACCCGCCGACTGTCTTGCGTATCGCGCTGTCGGTCGGGTCTCCTTCGACGTGAGCTGCGGTGCATCACCCCCGGCGTCGAGGGTACACGTGACGTGTTCGTGTGTCAACAATTATGTTGTTTTTGTTGCCAGGAAATCGCCATAGAAGAGGACGGAGGCAATTTCCCGCTATACTATGTTATGTCCATGTTTAGTATTGGTGGTGTGGAGACTCATAACCCGCAGCTCTGTGATAAGGTACTCACGAGCCATTACATCAAGATTATACAAAAACTTTTTCTTATGATGCAGGGCAACTCTTAAACCTGGAATGATCGATGTGAATCATGCAGTTCATCGTGCCGCACAAGGAGGATGATATATGGACGACATATGTTTATCCCACGAACTCAAAGAAGGCATACATGGTGGATTGCACAACAATGTCATGCAGGACTATGACTGAAAGGCACCAGGACAAGGCTGAAACCATTCTAAAATCGCTATACTACTCTGTTGAGCTCATAAGGGGAAAACCGGAATGGGACGTTAAAGACTGGGAGTTCTTACCGGGATGGCATGGGAGAAAAGAGATCAACACTAGTAGAAAAGGGGGCAACAGTCCAGGCCGGTCCAGCCCATTAGTCCCGGTTCAATCCAGAACCGGGACCAATGGGGGCATCGGACCCGGTTCAAGAGCCCCGGGGGCCGGCCGGGCCACGTGGGCCATTGGTCCCGGTTCGTCTGGACCTTTTGGTCCCGGTTGGTCGGCTGAACCGGGACCAATGGGCCTCGCTCCTGGCCCACCACCATCAAACGGTACTATCCACAACATCATATGATGTTTTCACAGTTCAAATATACATGCTTTAAATTAGTTGATATCTAAACTAAATGCATTTTTATTCTACAGTGGATACACTGGTTTGGAGGCGGCATATGCATGCTGGCATTTCGGTGACACCACGGTCCTGAAACACGGAGACAAGGTATGTTAGTGAACAATCATCCTCATTAAGCCAAAACTTTACTTCCCATGTCATTGCTTGATCCAACATTATCTATCTAACATTGTGTCATCGTGATTTCACGCAGACTATGAAGAGGTTCGTGAGAGCACTCGCATACCTTCTGCTGACCATGGAGTACAATGAGAACAGGATCGACGGGGCAAGCTTCACAGAGTGATCTGTTAAGAATGGAGGCCTCAGCAATATCCATTATCTATATTAGCTATATTATGTGGTACCATCGGTGACCGACTTAAAGATTGCACGTTGATGTTGTTCATCATCAAGTCTTATTTATATCGGTTATGTCGTATTACGTACCGGATGCCTTATGATGCACCGGCTTTGCGATTTGGTCTGGTTTGGAACTTATGCCTATGTCGTAATCTGTGTATTTGGTACTTAAGTATGTCTGTCGGTACGAACATCAAGTTAATTATGAGTTTCGATCACACTATTGGGGTATTCTTATTTCGATCATTATGTGTTTTTTGTTCTCTTAAGGGGGTGGTATCGACAATTAAGTTTGCTGCACGTCTCCACGCTCTTGGTTTTATTTTAGGAAAAACGTGGCTACAAGTGTAAAGTATTTGGCTTATTCTTATCGTTGTTACGAACATGCAGTAAAACGTGGTCTATGTAAAATCTAACATAAATCAGCAGCACAATTCTGGACGAAACATATGAACACAAAACGCAAATCATGTTGAATCGGTAAATATTAATATTAGAAAAGGACAAGATCGTGGTATATGGTACCACCGACGGCATTCATACCTCTTGGAAGCATGGTCGTGTATTCAATGATATATATCATGGCAATGCGCCGGGTGCCATCTTTTTGCAATCATACTTTTTCAACCTGCATCACGTCTTCAACGATCTATATCATGGCAATGCGCCGGGTGCCATCTTTTTGCAATCATACATTTTCAACCTGCATCACGCAACATTTAAGCATTATGTACCAACAGATAGTTCACATCGAGGCAAGTAAATTTAAACCATGTAAATAACAAAGCGGATGTGAATTGTAGCACAATCCACCACCACGTATGTTGACGTAAATACATGGTTCATGACGACAACATTTAACATATCGGCAAACCTTAATGGCATCCACGTACAGATGCGGCATACAAGACGCATGTATTACTACAAAGTGATCCAGCAAATAAGATCGTACAGGAAGTAAACATACGAAATATTATAAAGAATTTATGATCTTTGAATGTGATGAGTTTATATGCTGTTATGAAATAAGAACGCTTAGAATATGTTTGCTTCACGCTACACGTGCTCGATTATAACAGTGCACTTTCAAGCATTTTGAATATAGGCTTAGCATACAAAAGCATACGTCCAAAGCAGACAACGCTAGAATGCGACATCTAATTTTAACAATAATACAATGTCAGCATCTAATCTGGTTCCATGCATACAACTAATCTGGGTAAGAAGCAGTCACCAACGTGCATGTGAGTAGTACAAACAAATACAACTTCGTGCAGAACTTGCCCATGTTCAAGCGTGATTATAATTGAAGGCACTCGAACAGGTTTTGTTCAATGCCTCTTCTGGAGCATTTCAGACGTGTGTGTCCAGGCTCATGGCATGTGCTACATATTACCTTCCTCTTCTTGCTGGGGATATTTGGCGATACTTCATCTTCTAACCCCTTAGCTGGGGTATTTGTAGTCTGGTCATTATCATACAAGGAAGATAGAGCATGCTCCCTTGGCTTCAACTCACCACATGGCTTTTTCTTTGCAGTTTTATTACTCTTGTTTTTCTTCTTAGCAGATGCTGCAGCATAATCCATCTTCGACTTAGGTCTCACGGATGCTGGCCTTCCACTTTTTTTCACTCGTTCAGGAGCGAGAACCGTGTTGACGTGGATGTTGAAGAAACTCTTGACGTGTGGCGGTTCCAGACGATGGTTGGTTTCAGTCATACTAGTGTTCTTCCGTATTGCAGCTGTAAGTTTGCCCAGCCCTTCTACCGCAACTTCTAAACTCTTCTTATCATGTGAACTCGCTTTCATGAGATCCTCGACAGCAATATGCAGGAGGTTCTTTAGATAACTAGTGTCATCTGTATGTGGCCCGTTATCGCTCATGTCCATGCCTGCTGGATAAGATCCGGTTGCCCATATAGTCCACCGCTTCAAGATATTTTTAGAGGGGATCTTCAAAAAATCTTCACGAACCATTACCTGCACGAGGTGAATGGTTACAACTAATCATCTTATGGACTTGATATTAATCTGGGATAGATAACCGTATGGAAAGAACGCATTATACCAATGTGGACATCATTATACCTTCAATGCATGTCTGCACAACATACCGACATGATCGAACATCCCACAATCGCAGTTTATGAACTGCCGGTCGTCATCGATCTTGACATCTCGCCACTTCCTCTTTGTTGCATTTAGGTGGAATTCCCTTGCCTCATCGCTCTTCCTTGAACCAAGGAATTTGTTGTATTGACGAACAAACACGTGCATGGGGGATGACCTCTGTACATACTGTTTCAACATATGATTAGCACTCTCGCTACACTGTGTGCTTGTCATTCCAGCACAAAAAATTCCCTTGAAATACGGCTTTGCCCACATGGCCCTCTTATCATATAGTCTGACCATATACTCATTATCACTGACATTGATCCTGTTCACGAGGGACAACCATTTAGATTCGAACTCATCGACTCACATCACATCATTGACTAGCTTGTTGAATTCCTTCTTGAACCCAGAAGACTTCTTGTACACATGGCCAATATTTCCTTTAACGTCCCAGAAGACATGCCATTTACACCATCTGTGTCTAGTGTTTGGGAGAGCACTCTCAATCGCACCTTTCATAGCTAAAGCTTGATCTGAAAGATGAACAAATGCACATACATATAAACATGAGATCACATGCTAATCATGATGCGTAGGATTTTTGTGATCAAATAGGTATGTTAATCAGATTAACCAAAAATAACAGACTGGAAGTGGTTGTTTACCCCAACAAACAAGGCAAACGGCATATTATAAAAATTGGTCTTGTACGTTGTGTCGAAGGTAACGACGTCACCAAAGTGAAAATAGTCCTGACGATTTTTTCCTGTTACCCATAGCATTGTACGGACACGACCATCTCCGTCTACGTCTATCTCAACCTTCAAATTCATGTCCTCCATCTTCATAACTTGCAGAAGTTTCATGGTTTTTGTCAGATCATCTTTAACTGTGTCCTGAGAGAATTTGGCACATAGTGTTCGTAATACTTGCTTCCTATAGGGAACTGCTTGCGAATTCCATTCTACTCCACACAAAACGTTATAAACCTTGCCAACACTGACATTATTGCTTCAAAGATTCTTGATGAAGTCAAATGAAACGGGGTCTATAAAATCGTGTGAATTCCATTGGAGTTTTGCATCATATCCAACCGACAACCGATGATTGTGATCTTTGACAAACATACTGATGTACCATCCATGATCCTTGGTACGCAGCAATCTCACCATGGCCTTGCAGTCGATCTTGCATGATGACGAGTTTTCTTTGTCATTCTTGCCCTGTATAATTTTTCCACGACATGTGAAAGCGGGTCAGACACACATGGATATATAGTATAGGGACAGAATTTTATGGGAAAAGAATGACCACGAAGTTAGTACATACCGTGCATTGACAAACAAGTTCATGCATTAACTTGTACTTATTTGTGTTAACTCTGCTTCTGCCACGCCGAATGCCGAATCCGTGCTCCCACGAATACAAATTGTAGAAATCATATGCTTCTATACATGAGTTGAAGTCGGTTCCGACCACTGCCTCGAAGATTTCACTGCCTCTACGATCATTCATTTCGAGCAGACGTCGCTCGATGGCCGTCTTTGTGGACGGAGGTGTCCTCGTGTCAGGGCCATGAGCCCCAACATTCCTGATTATAATGTAAGCAAACTGTTATTATTACGACAAAATCATAATATCCCAGCTAAAAATATATATTTAAATGGTTCAGTGTTGTGGAATGATAGTATTATCGCGAGTATGACCGGGCAACATCCGAACCTTATTATTTGATTTTGAAAATCTATCATTAACAGACTAACTGATATCTCGATTATTGGACATATTGATGACATCTTATCTTTTTTTCAACACTGTGACATGCGAATCACCCAGTTCTGAATAAATGGTGTATCTGTGTAGGCGGATGTGTTTACCGTTTCTTCCATCCAGGCACAACTATAACGCTTCCAGAATCATCATCACGTACATCTGGATTAAATTCTGAGCGGTATGCGCATGCATTCGCGCCCTTCAGTGTGGCTGGAGGCGTTACTAGCCCTATGTGCGCACTGAAATTTTGAGATCAACAGTTTAGGAAGACATACATGAGCTCAATACTGCAATTTTGTGGATCGGACACACTGAAGATGGTAAACTTACTTGGAGTATGGCGTTTCGTCTGGGACTCGCGCAATATCCTGTATGACTGGACGCCACGATCGATCCGACCCCGACCACCCTCCATCAATCGGCCTGACTGCGGAGGACGGGTTGCCGGCGGCTTGGCTGGATCTGTGCTCCGGCTCAGGGATAAGAAGGAGAGGGGATTCAGAAACTCGCTTGGGGAATCTTAAGAAATCGACTATATCGCATCCCGGATGAGCGTTGCGATTAGTACAACAGTATCCAGTCTTGATACGTACCTGCAGTCGGCCGCCGGGGAGATTCCCAGTGCGGCGAGCGCCGGTGCCATTGACTCGCCTCCTTGGACCCAATCCATTACAGCGAGGAATTAGGAGACCGAGCAGTGCGCTGTATGGGGGAGAAAAACCAGCTGTGGCTCACGGGCCGCGTCGGTATGCGGTGGAGCTGTTACCCTACAACGACAGGAACCGTGACAGGAGTCTGACACGGTAATACGTGCACTAAATCGCTATCCTGAGGAGGGCATCTCGAGGGAAAGCGCGTCGCTCCGACCGCTAGGATAGCGCGGCCCCGGTGCAGCTGTACGAAAAATCCGCGTCCCGCTGCAAAAATATAAAATAGCACAGCTGCACCCCGGCCCTCCTATCCGGGTCGTCCATATACATCGGGATATGCGTCAGCCTTTACCGTAAGATGGCCAGGCCACGGTTACATCGGGTGGGTTAGTAGTACCCGTCGCCCGTGATATGCCTATCTCATAGCCTAGGGTACTGTTTAGCTAGAGAAAAGTTCAGGCACTATCGGACACGGGGGGAGGCGGCCCGTGACAAAGGCATGTCTGCGTCCCCACTCGTACCTCCACGAGCATGCTAGGCGGCGGGGGAGGGGGTCCAAGGAAGGCAGAACATGAACTGAAGCCAAATCCTTGCGGGAGGCAGGAGTGGCTGGTGAAAGAGGAGTCGACGGGATGGGCGGTCCGCCGGGGAAATCCAGCGCCGGGCTGCCGGGGACGACCAGTGCCGGGCCACGGCGGGCACCGCCGCCCAGGTCATCTTGCGCCGCCAGCCGTTGAACGGAGCTACACAAGGTAAACTTGTGATTTGAGCTAATCGCATAGGTTTTGTAGATGGTCGGGATGTTTTTTGGGGATGGGGCGCATACCAGGATTGAGATTATTCATGGATTTGTTTCTTCGGCGGGCAAGGTTAGGGTCAGGTTTGGGGCAGCAAACAAGCGTCAGGTGTTTGTCAGTAATCATCCATTATGCAGGTAAGATGGCATGTAATCTTAAATTTTTGAATCTCGGACTGTTGATAATGGGATCCGGGGATGCAAAATGATATGCACATTATGTAATGATTGGATAGTGCACGGTAGCTGATACTGATGCAGTTTTAGAAGTACCAAGGTTTTGTAGTTAGCCTTTGTTGTTAGATGGGATGCGCCAAGGTGTTTGTTGGGTAACAGCCGTAGTAAAGAAATCAACGTTTTTGTTTATCCGTATGCAAGAGTTCTACATTTGACCAATGCTCTGAATTTGCAGAACTACAGCAAGCTGAACAAGCTGCCGATAATCGTTGAAGAGGACGAAACAGACAGGGGCGACGGGTATAATGGTCCTACTTTCAGATGTTCAGTCCAGAAGGTGTACTCTGTTATTTCGCAGTTTGACTAGCAGAAATGAGAAATCGTTAACTCAATGGGTTGGGGTGGCACTCTATCCATGCCTCTGATCAGCAATCTAAGCGTCAGGCATATGGTATGGCTTCTAGGGATGGTGGATGAGGTCAGACAAGCCATTTTACTGGGACCAAATAAGGTTTTTAAGTTCAATGAGAGTGATGTTGAGAAGGTATTCGGAATCCCGGCAGCTGGAACAGATGTCATGGACAAAACTCTTGATAGGAGTGACACTGTATATGCATACTTGCGTGGTTGTTTGGGGATAGAGAACAAGGAGGTAAGAAGTCTGAAGAGCATACAGTCCATACTATCACGTGACTACAAGGGAAAGATGTCACAAACAGAGATGGCTGCATTCAAAACTGCGTACATCGTATTCATGATGACAAATGTATTTGCACCGACAGTCAAGAATGACTACTTCTACACTGATTATTGGCCAGCACTGGTCGATCCCGATAGCTTGGATAAGTTCAATTGGGGAAGATATATTGTTGAAGTACTGTGCGCAGCCGTCGTTAGGATGAAACAAGATATTTGCAGGAAAGCCACGGTGTCGAACATAACAGGATGTCTGCTCTTCCTACAGGTCAAGACGTTTCAGATACCTCATTACTTCATCAGCACACAGCTGATGTTACAGTATACGCATCTGATAAACAACGGGTTATTAATATTTGATTTTTGTTGTTTTGTTTTTCGGCATGTATCTCAGGTGAATGATACAAAAAGGGGAACAATGCAAAAAGGCCACATCAGTTCATCGAGTCTATCGATGAATGATACAAAACTGAGTCTCGAATGAATGTAAGGGGCGAATGTTGTTAGGGGCACATGTTGCATGGGACCGTATCTGTTTGGGTCCCAAATGTTTCTATGTTAATGCACTAGAATGTCTTTGTGGACCTATATATTATGCCGTCAAACCACCGAATGGGTTCGAAGGTTATGTGTGAGCTAATGTATTCAGAGACGACCAATTATATAAATTGCTTGTTATGGATGTCAAGATATGGACGACCAGTTTGCATGTTTTTCATTGCTTTGAATATATGTGTGATGTTAGATTGTAAACAAAATTCCGATGTCATAGGCCAACAGTTACGTTTCCATAGGTCGGTCAGGTCGGAAACATGTACCTGGCACATATTAACATCACAATGTACCTGGCACATATTGGACTTGCCTTGGGATCACGTGCATGTGGAGTATACTATATATAATCACGTGTCGTGTACCGCACATGAATGTTCCTGATGCCATGTACGAGGTACAAGAGGAGTCGTCCGGGTGTCATGTACAAGGTACAAGAAGAGTAGGCACGGTCTGGGTTCAACTGCGAAACAGTACGTGCCAAGCACAAGATATGCGGTCACATGTGCCGGGCACATGATGCGTATTATGACAATGTGGATGGAAGGGATGTGGGTTATATACCAGTGATGACAATATCATATGCGCTGTGATCATGTAAGAAGAATTTCCGACGTTGCAACACAAATTACAAATTCCATTCATGTCATTGCGCGCGTTGCATCCAACTTGAACATACAACCATGGGAAATTATAGTTTAGCAATGCGGAGCAGATCGCCATTAGTCGAAAATATGCTAACGGATCAGAAATATAGTCTACGGACATGCACAGGGGGAAAAGTCACATAGTCACATACCACACACAGAAGGTTACAGGGTCCAGGTTCATGATTTCTCACAAAAGAGCAGGCATTGAGATGCTGCACGATCAGCGAGGAGGCACATAGGAACTAATAAGCTGCCTTTAAACAGACACTAGCACGACATAGGTGTTTTAGGATAAGATGCACACCTAGACGGTCATGGACGCAGAACCAACGCGTTTGTGAAAAGTGATGACCACAATATCATCTTCCTTCATTTCGAGATTTTCGACATACTTCCAAAAACCTCCTTGAATGACGAGCCTGTCATCTTTTGATTTCTTGAACGATGCAATTACATGAGCTCCTACATCATCATGCAGAAGGACAACGCCTGAATTGTCCAAGACGCCCGCATTGCTCTCAATGAGGTCAACGGCTTTCTTCGGGATCCTCTGTACCATGCAAACAACAATATCACGTTTGTGAGAGCGGCCGTCCATGAGATGACAGTGAATTATGAATCAACAAACGTGTATATCTAAATATCAGGTTTATATCCACTAACCATGTAGCCATCCTTAATGTCAACGCCATTCATCTTGTGCACAAAAATGCAACATACGTCTTCTAAATCACCGAATGCACACCTGATCATTTTTTCATCTCTGAATATTCAAAACGGGGTACACTCCTGGTGTACACGCAATTGTCGATGAGCTCACGCCTCATGAGTGACAGGCCATTCAAAGCTGGACAAAAGATCAAAATTTTAAGCTGATATGCATTATTCAACGAAGCTAAAATGCTCCAAAAAATGTTACATATCACATAAATGTTTCACGCCATCTCTCTCGACATCCACAAAAAACCTTCCATTGCCTCGGGGAAGGCAGATATATACCATGTCGCCAGGCCGCACGACATACTCATCAAGAAACCTATGCCAGCCATCACCATGAATCCTGGTCTTCTTAGCTCCATGATCAATCAACACTTCATACTCAAGTAGTTCTCTGGTTACAAAGAATGTCTTGCACATGGGCTTATTCTCTCTGGCAGCAATGAACCGCATATTCTCAATGCATGACTCGATCACACCCCTGTTGCAGCATGGGACAAACTGCAGCAAAATGTGGCCAGAAATGTGCCAAGGTGTCAATCTTATCATCGATCATATGTAAGGACATGTATCGCTAATCTACGACATGATAGTTCCACCTTACAGCTTCAACCCAATAGAAGGTTGTCATTGGAACTGAAATGTGGCAGGGCGGTCCGTCGAGATCTCCACATACGGCAGGCGGGTTTTTTGCAAAGTGGGCAATCCATGGCCTACGTGTTAATAAATGGAAAACTCAGCAAATATACAGAAAAATAACTGGCAAAAGCATGTTCAAATTGATGCAATGAAATAATACCAGATGTCTATAATATGTTAACAGCGTGTTCATAAACGTATATATATGCTATCGACCGTCCGCTCACATCAGTTACCAGGATTGCGTCCATGCTCCATGTTATTGATAATCGCAATATGCATATCCTGAGAGAAAAAAAAAGTGTCACAGCTGTTTGATACTTATGTTTGGATGTAGCAGCAAACATCATCTGGAAACAAACTATAATTATGCACGGATTGATGTTTCCTTGAAATTTATTGATTTTTGAGTGTTATGAACACATTAAAATAATCCACAAATGGGAGGCAAGCCACGCCCATTTGAACCGAGGTGTTTTAAGTGGATAAAAATAATTCATGATATGGCCGTGATATTAAAGTATAAAAAATTTAGCACGCAGGAATACGAACTGGCGGGCACCATGGATGAAATGGGTATGGCGCTGTTTGCCGAGCTGCGACATTAAGCTGAAATACACTATCTACCCAGGGAAAAGACAGATTCATGCAGAAGATTATGAAATGATTCAGGCCAAACAAGCCACGCACCGGATCCTAAATCCAGCGCTCTAAGCCATCGCCTAGAACACCATTTAATACTTACTCGCCCATGCTGATAAATCTAAGGTTGAGAAAACATCACACGGACACGGAGATTACCGGATCTTGAATGCGAAGATAATGGCTAGATTTAGTATCGGGAGGCAAAAAAAATCCACATCTTTTTCTCTGAGGAAACTAACTAATCTAGCGGAGGCACAAAGCAGACGGCGCTTACCTGGGATCCGGGCGATACGAGATCCTCGCGCTCCAGCCGCCGGTCCTGATTTAGACTCCTCCCGGCTCCCGTCAATGGATAAAGAGGAGTTCTTTGGGGGATAGGGATGGGCGGACACTCGCGTTCTTCGGGAACAGGAGCGGGCAGACGTTCAGGCGCGTGGTGGTGATCCAGATGCTTCCAGCCCAAAATTTTCTAGCGCACGCGATTTCTACTGCAGTTTGGTATGACATCAGGGACCAACGGGGACGGGGCCACTCGTCATACTATTGTGTGGATTTGGGTGCATGTGGTCACCCCGAAGGGATAGAAAACCCCCCATCAATAAGATAAAATGGTAATTAATGCCACGTATAGAGCAACTGCTCCTTGATTGTAGCCTTCAATGAATCGTTATCAAGAAAAAAAAATGTATTTTATATACAATAAAAGTCAAATTTAACGCTCTTAGTTCTTATTTCCATGCGTTGGTGTTTGGATAACCGTGGCTACATAATACACGTCCCCTGCCGAAAAAACAAAAAGAGAGACATAATAACACATTTTTTATACTACACATCTAATTCTCTATATGAACATGCTAAATCCCCGTGCGTTGTTACGGGATGGAACAATATGTAAAGAGTGGTGGTGTGTGATCCTTTATCATCATCTATGGCGCCGTCAAACACGCTAAAGTGTTCAGGCATATAGTAATCGAAGCAGATGTCATAACCGGAGAAACGATGAACAATTATATATGATGCGCATACATCACAGGCTCATAGCATCCCTAAGTAAAACTATAGATCAAACCTAGCTGATGCCTTCGGCAAGTTGCTTCTGTGGATATAATAGCGACGGTGCTGTCAGCCGGTCACCACAACAACATTGTCGGCCCGCAGCATGGCAACGGTGCGGATAGAATGGCCATGATGAAATGACGGGGGACCACATGCAATCATCCACGACATGCTCATCTTCATCCGGATCGTCGAGTCTCCCAAATCGTTTGAGCTGTCGTCCACCGGGATGCTCGAGTGACGGTGCATACGAGCACGCTAGGTTTGAACCGTGTTTGTTGCGTCGCGGTTGAGGACATTGGCAAGGAAGAATGATGCAGAGTCGTCGTTCTGCTTATCTGATCTCGTGGCCGCTAACGTCGGACGCGGGTGACTGTTGCAGCATGTCAGCCGCATCCTGGTTCCGGTGGTAATGTGAGACGGTGACCGCCTGCCTTTTTGTGCTGAATGTCATCGCTGTGAGGCGCTAGAATTTGGCCATCGTTATGGATCCAGGCGCCGATGAGAGAAAGCGAGGTTTTGGGCGGTGGTCTCTAGCTCGACGTATTCCTGCAAGGCCTTGCCAGCTCACCGAGGGACGGGGCCAAGGTCATGGAGGATGTCCGACCGCGTGATCATACAGGGTGTCATCAATCTGCACGTCGTTTCGGGCTGGCACGGCCATCTGATGTCTTCGGGGTATGGTCGGTGTTGGGGACACAGCAGGCTGAAGAATTATGCCGGAATGGAACGGCACCTGCGGAGATCTAGTGGTGGACACAGAACAGGGTGCATGCATTCTTGTGGGAGGCGGCACTCGTTTTACCCAGTGCATCATATCATGCAATGAAGTCATACCGCATCATGATTTCTGTTTCATAAACAAAATTGCCTTACGGGGGACAGAAGGTAATCACGATGTTTTTTCTCCGTTGCGGGGGATCTTGCATTATATGGGATAGATTGACGAACTGCGAAATTCGATAGAAGGATGGACGCTTTAACGATTGACGTACTAGCAAATCATCGCTAACACGACTCCTCCTTTACGAAAATAACACTTTCACAATAAGATTTGCTTGTCATGGTATACTTATTATTTTCTCAAATCCGTTATTTGTTTTCATAAAGCATGTTGCATTAATGAGAGGGATCGGTTGATTGGGATAAGTTGAGAAAGTTTCTCACATGATCCTTTTGTATGTTATGAAAGCGCTAGCGGTTGAAAGTTATGAGTGGAGTGGTTAATAAACCAGTGGATAAGAAGACCCGTGGGAAGGGGTTGTTTGGAAGTGGGAGAAAATAAAACCGGACGATAATAAAACCGGAGTACCAGGCTACCATCTGATCTGTTAGGAGTAGATATTAGACTTCAACAATCAGTTTGGATGTCATGTGCATAATTTATGACCATATGTATACGAGGACGTTTATACTCACCCGGCGGGCCTG
Source organism: Triticum aestivum (assembly GCF_018294505.1). Classification (NCBI taxonomy): domain Eukaryota; kingdom Viridiplantae; phylum Streptophyta; class Magnoliopsida; order Poales; family Poaceae; genus Triticum; species Triticum aestivum. Next base: position 807,992,637 of record NC_057798.1, read on the forward strand.
CTTGTGATCTTCTAACGAAGTTATGTCATGTAGGTATATTGCGTATTCTGACGTTCTTCGCATTGTACAGCGGTGAAAAAACAGACATCGTTACAATTTCGATTTGTCGAGCTAATTATCTCTTTGGAGCAAATGGGTACACACATTCTAATGCCACATACGGTCGCCATTCGCATGCGTTGGGGTGGGCTATCACGCTATCCACCTCAATTGCCCCTTCCCTCTCTCCACGCAGGATATAGTCCACCAATGTGGCCATCTCACTCTCCTACCCCCCCCCCCACCCCAGCTATTGTTTGGACGCCTTCACGCAAGACGGAACGAAATACGTGTCCAGGCCGCCTCCTACTTATGTTTATCTCCAAGGAGATAGATCAAAGACGGATTGAATCTGACATATTCACCCCCCTTAGACATATTCGCCGTTGCCGATATTTATTTTCCGATAAGACGGCGCTGACCATCGTGGACCGGTATCCGTAGCCGATATTACCTTCCACTTACGTGTGTATATTTTGTGTAACAAGACCAACATTGCAAAAACATGCTATGGTTGCAACATGTTCATATTAAAAGACCATATACATCATCCCTACATCAAAACATGTGTCGAAAGTAAGTCTTACGTCATAGACATCATATCCAAGTTTTTGTTGCATCATCGTGATCAACATGATGGGTCACGCGGGTGGAACGTATAGCCATCCACATTTTCATCCAACGGTCAAGGATGGCAATTGATGGTCTCGACGGCGGTGTCAAATGGGGATCACTTTGTGGGACACGTGGTGTCGACGCGTGGCGTTCCCTTTTCGGGGTGATTGATAATAATTGTTCCCTACCATACATATTAAGGAAGTTCTTTTGTTGTCGACTTGTGTCGGCTAAACATTTGAACACCATTGCTTCAGCCATACATACCCAAAAATCACACGCCTGATAAATCAAACCATAGCACAGTGTAATCATGCATGTAGGCTGTGCAAGATCTGCTTCGATCGGTTGGAACAACATAAGGTGACCACTTAAAAACAACAAATGATGCTAGTTGCAGAGACACATCATTTTTCAAACTTCGACAAACATCATTACAATCCATAACGGACGCCAAAAACGCAGGACGCCCGAATACACCTAATATGTTGTCGGGATAAGGCATAGGCGAAACAGTAAATAACAACGATACAAGGCGATTTAGACGCTTGTCACACATGACCACTGATACGCAATACGTACTTCTAGATTAACTAACGTTACATAACTATAACATGAAACAACACTGATGTGATAGGGATATGACGCCGGACATGCTATCAGGCGATCAGGTGTGCGGACAATCCCCCCGCATTTTCTTTATTGGCACGACTTAATATAGCACACATCATAATTGCGTGTTGTTGGTCTGGATCCTCCGGTGACGAATACACTTCATGGTAGACTGTACTTTTCTTCCATAGGGTCATATGTGGCCAACTCACGAGATACAAGGATATCCAAAGCCCTCCTTCACATAACCACACATTTGTAATGTTAGTTGTATGTTTATTTCGTTTATGGGTTTATATTTTGAATTCAGACATTTTAACGTAAAAATACCTAACAATAACATGATTGAAGCTGGTGCTTGTGCAGATCCACGAGAAGGGTAAACCCTCATCACTGCATCATAAAACAGTTGGAATTATTCACATTTTGCAATTGGCAACCATAGTATGGACCATATGCATAGAAAATCAAATCAATAAATACCCAGTATCGAGGTAGTCTCGCAGCAAATTGTACATGTCCGTAACGAGCGTTTCGGGAGGAGGCTGTTTTTTTGGAACGACATAAAAGACAACCATAAGACGTTATTGTTAACATATAACTCATCCAGTATGAACAATGATTACGAAACTAAAGAGGATAGGGGAATGCAGCGTACGCGCTGTAGATCAAGGTATGCATAAATTGTCAGCAGGAAGTGAAGTGTAATATGGTTGAAATCCGGAGCAATAGGCCTGCACGAAATCAATTGCGTTAGAAAATCATTTTTGGCCAAACAAGATGATTCAATTTATATCAATGAAATAATGCTCACCTGCAAGTGAACACGGTGATTATAGGGGTGTTCGAGTTCACGTCTAGACGCCCGCTAACATCCACATAGTCTCCAACACTAGGTCACATTCAGCGAAGCGTTTGTGAATATATGATAGTTCACACTAAATGTGTTTAGTGCCTATTTTTTACTAATGTTCCGTGTTTGTCGGGTGATATACATGTGTAGCAATGTTAATCGATTCGAGACGTACGGTATGTTCATGACGCGATTGTCTCCACCGTGGCCAGCAAACCTGTGGATAGCACTAGATCGGTAATGTTATGCGGACAACATTTTTTGGCAACGGGACATATGAATCGTTTTACCACATACCAGTAGGTGCAAACGATCCTGCCGGTGCCATCATGCAGGACAAAGCGATAAGAGTTTCCAGTGGCAGATGGTGTAATTAGTCATCCGACCAAGGTGACCTATCAATTTTAATGACTTGGGTATTGGTAAATTTATCTAGCGCGGCAATAAATAATTCGGAAATGGGAACGGTGGAATCACAGTGGACGGGCGATAGCAATTGATAACCGGACAATTGCCATCAACTGTGCGTACAAATCCGTCGCCTAACATCTTGATGGTGACTGGCAGGAGCATGTCGTCACGTGCGAGCTGAATGAATATGCACAATACGGTTCTAAGCCGGCAACGCAAAACACGTTTGTACATCATGGTGAGTAGGAAATACAAAAGTGTCTTACTGGCCATCACCGTGAGCGTCCGGACTGGGAGCTTGCATGGCCCTGCGAGGCAGCCGTAGAACGAGAGATATAGGAGTTGCTCCCAGATCCTACGTTCTGGCCTTGCGTGCTGCCCCGCGGTCCGGACGAGGAGCGACGAGGTGCTGACATGTCTAAAAACTATGAAAGTGTTGTGGTGGCTGAGTGCGAGGCGATGCGTGTGATGTGTACAAATGCAATGGTTGCCCACATCCATTTAAGGAGTTTCAGTGAGGGTGGTGGAGACACGGGGGCTCACGGGTGCATGCATGCATCGACGAGTGGATTGTAATGGGTCTCTTGTTTTTTACTGCTTGGTGGGAGTTGCCAGCGGTGCGAATAACATGCATTGACCGGCGGCGCGGCGCTGTTCTCTCGTGTGAAGCAGCGCACTCAGGGACGCACAAGCCGAGACAAGGCACGGAGCGCAATGTGGCAGCGAGGCCCGGCGTCACAGACCCATGCCGCTTACCACTCTTTTCAGAGACGTCAGTAGCCAGAAAACGCCACGAGTATGTGAATCACCCGTGGTGGGGCATGGGATAGCAACATGATTTTTACTGTAGTAATACGTCTAGCCCATGCATAATCATATGATTGATCCTCATATCATCTTAGATATAACACATGGTCACACAAGCACTGAGCTTTTTTGAGTGGTTGCATATGTACCAATTACGGAAGCAAAACCAGCTCGCTCATATTTCAAACAAATTTTAAGTACGCAAGGTCTGTGCTGGAATATACAGAAGAATCTATACAGGCATAGGGACTTGGCGTTGCAGGAATCTATACAGGCATAGGGACATCGTTACAATTTCGATTTGTCAAGCTAATTATCTCTTTGGAGCAAATGGGTACACACATTCTAATGCCACATACGCCGCCATTCGCATGCGTTGGGGTGGGCTATCACGCTATCCACCTCAATTGCCCCTTCCCTCTCTCCACGCAGGATATAGTCCACCAATGTGGCCATCTCACTCTCCTACCCCCCCCCCCTCCACCCCAGCTATTGTTTGGACGCCTTCACGCAAGCCGGAACAAAATACGTGTCCAGGCCGCCTCCCACTTAATATGTTTATCTCCAAGGAGATAGATCAAAGACGGATTCAATCTGACATATTCACCCCCCTTAGACGTATTCGGCGTCGCCGATATTTATTTTCCGATAAGACGGCGCTGACCATCGTGGACCGGTATCCGTAGCCGATATTACCTTCCACTTACGTGTGTATATTTTCTGTAACAAGACCAACATTCCAAAAACATGCTATGGTTGCAACATGTTCATATTAAAAGACCATATACATCATCCCTACATCAAAACATGTGTCGAAAGTAAGTCTTACGTCATAGACTTCATATCCAAGTTTTTGTTGCATCATCGTGATAAACATGATGGGTCACGCGGGTGGAACGTATAGCCATCCACATTTGTGGGACACGTGGTCTCGACGCGTGGCGTTTCCTTTTCGGGGTGATTGATAATAATTGTTCCCTACCATACATATTAAGGAAGTTCTTTTGTTGTCGACTTATGTCGGCTAAACATTTGAACACCATTGCTTCAGCCACACATACCCAAAAATCGCACGCCTGATAAATCAAACCGTAGCATGGTGTTAATCATGCATGTAGGATGTGCAAAATCTGCTTCGATCGGTTGGACCAACATAAGGTGACCACTTAAAAACAACAAATGATGCTAGTTGTAGAGACACAACATTTTTCAAACTTCGACAAACATCATTACAATCCATAACGGACGCCAAAAACGCAAGATGCCCGAATACACCTAATATGTTGCCGGGATAAGGCATAGGCGAAACCGTAAATGACAACGATACAAGGCGATTTAGATGCCGGTCACACATGACCACTGATAAGCAATACGTACTTCTAGATTAACTAACATTACATAACTATAACATGAAACAACACTGATGCGATAGGGATATGACGCCGGACACGCTATCAGGCGATCAGGTGTGCAGACAACCCCCCCCCCCCCCCCGCATTTTCTTTATTGACTCGACTTAATATAGCACGCATCATAATTGCGTGTTGTTGGTCTGGATCCTCCGGTGACGAATACACTTCATGGTAGACTGTACTTTTCTTCCACAGGGTCATATCTGGCCAACTCACGAGATACAAGGATATCCAAAGCCCTCCTTCACATAATCACACATTTGTAATGTTAGTTGTATGTTTATTTTGTTTATGGGTTTATATTTTGAATTCAGACATTTTAAAAAAAATACCTAACAATAACATGATTGAAGCTGGTGCCTGTGCAGATCCACGAGAAGGGTAAACCCTCATCACTGCATCACAACACAGTTGGAATTATTCACATTTTGCAATTGGCAACCATAGTATGGACCATATGCATTAAAAATCAAAACAATAAATACCCAGTGTCGAGGTAGTCTCGCAGCAAATTGTACATGTCCGTAACGAGCATTTCGGGAGGAGGCTGTTTTTTTGGTACGACATAAAAGACAACCATAAGACGTTATTGTTAACATATAACTCATCTAGTATGAACAATGATTACGAAACTAAAGAGGAAAGGGGAATGCAGCGTACGCGCCGTAGATCAAGGTATGCATAAATTATCAGCAGGAAGTAAAGTGTAATACGGTTGAAATCCGGAGCAATAGGCCTGCACGAAATCAATTGCATTAGAAAATCATTTTTGGCCAAACAAGATGATTCAATTTATATCAGTGAAATAATGCTCACCTGCAAGTGAACACGGTGATTGTAGGGGTGTTCGAGTTCACGTCTGGACGCCCGCTAACATCCACATAGGCTCCAACACTAGGTCACATTCAGCGCAGCGTTTGTGAATATATGATAGTTCACACTAAATGTTTTCAAGTGCCTATTTTTTACTAATGTTCCATGTTTGTCGGGTGATATACATGTGTAGCAATGTTAATCGATTCGAGACGTACGGTATGTTTATGACGCGATTGTCTCCACCGTGGCCAGCAAACCTGTGGATAGCACCAGATCAGTAATGTTATGCGGACAACATTTTTAGCAACGGGACATATGAATCATTTTACCACCTACCAGTAGGGGCAAACGATCCTGCCGATGCCATCATCCAGGACAAAGCGATAAGAGTTTCCAGTGGCAGATGGTTTAATTAGTCGTCCGACCAAGGTGACCTATCAATTTTAATGACTTGGGTATTGGTAAATTTATCTACCGCGGCAATAAATAATTTGGAAATGGGAACGGTAGAATCACAGTGGACGGGCGATAGCCATTGATAACCGGACAATTGCCATCAACCGTGCGTACAGAGGCGTCGCCTAACATCTTGATGGTGACTGGCAGGAGCATGTCGTCACGTGCGAGCTGAATGAATATACAAAATACGGTTATAACCTGGCAACGCAAAACAAGTATGTACATCATGGTGAGTAGGAAATACAAAAGTGTCTTACTGGCCATCGCCGTGAGCATCCGGACTAGGAGCTTGCATGGCCCTGCGAGGCAGCCGTAGAATGAGAGATATAGGAGTTGCTCCCAGATCCCACGTTCTGGCCTTGCGTGCTGCCCCGCGGTCCGGACGAGGAGCGACGAGGTGCCGACATGTCTAAAAACTATGAAAGTGTTGTGGTGGCTGAGTGCGAGGCGATGTGTGTGATGTGTACAAATGCAATGGTCGCCCACATCCATTTAAGGAGTTTCAGTGAGGGTGGTGGAGACACAGGAGCTCACGGGTGCATGCATGCATCGGCGAGTGGATTGTAATGGGTCTCTTGTTTTTTACTGCTTGGTGGGAGTTGCCAGCGGTGCGACTAACATGCATTGGCCGGCGGCGTGGCACTGTTCTCTCGTGTGAAGCCGAGACAAGGCACGGAGCGCGATGTGGCAGCGAGGCCCGGCGTCACAGACCCATGCCGCTTACCACTCTTTTCAGAGACGTCAGTAGCCAGAAAACGCCACGAGTATGTGAATCACCCGTGGTGGGTCGTGGGATAGCAACATGATTTTTACTGTAGTAATACGTCTAGCCCATGCATTATCATATGATTGATCCTCGTATCATCTTAGATATAACGCATGGTCACGCAAGCACCGACCTTTTTTGAGTGGTAGTGTATGTCCCAATTATGGAAGCAAAACCAGCCCGCTCATATTTCAAACAAATTTTAAGTACGCAAGGTCTGTGCTGAATATACAGAAGAATCTATACAGGCCTAGGGACTTGGTGTTTCAGGAATCATTGCAGGGTGAACCACGGGTGGTAGCGCACAGAGATGCCCTTTGATTTTCTTTGGCGGGACTGCGGTAGTGTGGGTGAAGAGTGCGTATACAATCCACAAATGATCCATTCGCCGTGTAAGACGCGTAGACAGAGGTGACGTTACGGTTGCCAATTTTTTCAGAAACCGGCATGTGGACGGGGTAAAGTAGATTCCATGCGTAACAAGACCATGAAGGCATGTGGGTCGAAGCCAAAGCTTTTGTCACGCTGGTTCGTACGTGTGTGCCAAAGTTGAACCATATAATTATTTAATCATTCCATTTTTTACAGCATGTCTCATGGAGGTGAATACGTCGTGCGGGGCGTTGCATCAACGCCGGCCAGCCCACGGTAAAACAATAGAGTAAAAAGATGCTTTATCGAAATGATAGAAAGTCTCTCACCCGTGAGACAAGATGCCATTCGCAAAAAGAAAAGAAATACCATGCATGTCTTCGGCGCGCACAACGCATATGCAATCATACACATCCAAGCAGGCTATATATATCCATACAAGCCACGCAGCTAGATATATTCATCTAGTCTCGCACCGTTCAATCGCCCTGTATAGCTATGTCGACAAGTTGGTCCGCTGGGTGGACGAACACGGGCGCCCCGTTGCCTCTGATCACATGTCCGTTCTGTGGAAGAATGCAAGTGGAATTGATCATTTTGACGAGGCACGAGACCGAAGGGCAGCGATTCTACAAGTGCCCATACTACACGGTAAGCATATATATCCACCGCGATCCGCGGTGGACCAAATCCTGAGAGTTCTCACACGTCTTAGATAAGATGCTATTAACATTCATTCTATTGTTGCATAATTGGGTCCATAATGAGTCCCCCATTGACCGAGTAGTAGTTTGGTTGTGATACTGTAGGGGAGGCCGGGTTGATGTGGTTTTTTCAAGTCAGAGAAGGTCTATCTCCGTGCATTCCTGAACCGCAACACGGATGCAGGCTCGATGGGCCGCGGCTCTGGCCAGGCTGTAGCGGTGACGCCGCAAGCGGACAACTAGCGTGAAGTTGAAGCCGCACGAGCAACGGTGGAGCTCAACACCGTCAGTTAAGAGAAATGGAAGGGAGCTTGCAGGCCATCAAGATGATATGCTGCTGCATACTACTGGACCTTGCAGTGCTAGTGTTCGTCAAATAAGTAGATCGTATGCGCAATTTACCTCATCGGTCAGATGATCATTTATGTGGTGGATCCATTTGGTGTGGTTGGGTATAAATCGTATCAGGGTTAGTCGTTAGTGTGTACGAGTAAAACGCGGTACATCAACGCCTATGATCATGTGGAACGCATGTCACGGGGTGCAGATGGTGTTTGATATGATATCGTGTTTTTAAATATGTATCATTCAAAAGTTATCGTTTTACGCGTTTTTCATATAACTACATGACGATTGATTTACAATTTTTATGTATTCTCAAATGGATGGTTTGATCTGACGTACAACCGCACCAAAAAAGGCACGATGACGGAGATCCACACGGGGCAAGCTTCATCGCGAGTCCTCCATCTGCCCCGTGGTGGATGTCAGGTATCATTGTGGTGTAATAGCCGTGAAGGGCTATCGCAAATGTTCAACGTAGACATCCTAACCTATAGCGATGGAATGCATATCAGTGTTTCGTGCATTATGTTACGTGAACTTTATATAAGACATTTTCGGTATGTCTTATCGTACATGCATTTTTTTGTGTGTCCAAAGATGATTCAACACGTACTACTAACCCATCACCGCCTACCATAAGATTGAGGATGCGCATTGGTGCACCACCGACGTACTACTGTTCAAAATGTCATTGTGTATTGTTAATAGTCACCCCTTCCTTGACCTACTCCCACATATATGACTCGCACGGGTGATGGTTTCATTAGATGCTATCACTAGACACGGATACCGATCGGTCGATTCATCCAAGTGTTATTGACGGATCGGGGTGTCGATGGACCAACTATGGTTAAGCAAAATAAGCGCGCGTTTTCAAGATCAACAAAAAGCGATTTGTTTAGACATAGCCGACGATGGTCTATATATAAACTAAATGTTACACCGTCTTTGTACGATCATGACTATACACCGACAATGTTGATCCGATGTTCTAATCCGAACATCTCTGTTTCATATCCGCGTCATGGAGAGGTTGTTATGGTGGTAGTAGGGGTGGGAAGGAGGGTGTTCTGATGCAATATTATAGGGCGTGGTGCGCGTGGAATAACCACACCCCCCCCCCCATGCCCGATCGGTCTATTCATCGAAGTGTCGCTGACGGGGTTGGGGTGTCGGTGGGACTAACTGTGGGTAAGTAAAATAAGTTCGCGTTTTCAAGATCACCAAAAAGCGATTTGTTTGTCCATAACTGATTATGGTGTATATATATAATAAGTGTTACACCGTCTTTGTGCGATCACGTCTGTACACCGACAATGTTGATACGGTGTTCTAATCCCACACACATGACGACCCCGATGATGATTACAGTAAATGCCAACACCGCAACTCCCCCACCCCCTTCCCCGCCCCCCATAACACCGCGCATGGGAAGGAGGGTGTTCTGATGCAATATTATGGGGCATGGTGTGCGTGGAAAAACCCCACCCCCCCCCCCCCAACGCCCGATCGATCGATTCATTGAAGTGTCGCTGACGGGGTTGGGGTATCGGTGGGACTAACTGTGGGTAAGTAAAACAAGTGCGCATTCTCAAGATCACCAAAAAGCGATTTGTTTGTTCATAACCGATTATGGTGTTTATAACTAATAAATGTTACGCCGTCTTTGTGCGATCACGTTTGTACACCGACAATATTGATACGGTGTTCTAATCCCACACGCATGACGTCCCCCGATGGTGATTACAATAAACGCCATCACCGCAACTCCCCCACCCCCACTCCCCGCCCCCCATAACACATATGGAAGCATGCAGAACATTTCTGGCGCATATCCGCGCCACGGAGAGGTTAAGGTTCTGGATATCAGTCGCGGGGTATTTTCCCGACACCCCCGACTACCACACCCCCCTGTCTTCGTGGTTTGGCACAACAATAAAACTTTCGGTGCACCCTCCAGCACAAGCCGTCAAAGTGGCATCAGTGAGGGGTTTACTACATGCAGTCCACCATGGATGATATACCAATTTCTACTTCTTATGATGGTAAAACAAAATAAAATAAATTCGACAAACTTGATTTCTTAAGACAGCGCCCGTCGGAATTTGCTATTAAATAGTTTGCGGCCATTTTCTATAACATAAAATAAGTGATGTGTATGGAAAAAGGCATGCAACAAGATTTGCAGGAGTTATTGTGCGCATGCAAATCGTACACAGTAAGAATAAAAAAAATCAGGCCCTGCATAAATCATGCATAGATGATTAAATTATGCGAACAATACCAAGTTTGCTAATGATACACTCGAATCGCACACAAATTTACAATACTAATATGTAATATTTACGTATGGTGCATCACGGCATAACACACCAATGACCACTATATGCATACATGGGATATGTACATGATGACGTTCGTAAAACCATGCATAGTGTGCATTCCAGGTCAGGTCATTTAATGCGTCAGGATGGCTAATCGATTGTGCATGCCGAATCATTCTGTACACACGTGCTTCGATGCCTAAGCCACACTCTTAAGGTCCCGATGCATTCTCGTATAGCTATACGTTAGTCAGTAAAACACCTAAGCCGGCAATTCGGCCGGGCGATACGTTGTCGTTGGATGGCGGGTTGTACTACTTGTACTACACAATGGCCCTGTACTTTTGTGCTGTGGTTACCATGGCAAGGACGGGATGCACATGTTGGCATTGGCCATGCGCATCAAAGGTTATGAAATTGATGCGCCCAACAGAGCCATGCAAAAAGGCGTTTTTCCAACCCTGGCAAGAAACCGTATACGTCTAGGGAGTGCTGGCTACCCGGCTTGCGCCTCCGGCATCGCCGGTTCACGAGCACGTACAAGAGACAAAACAGGTAGCAGGAGGTGGGACGCTACGTTGGAGAAAAACTAGTTTCTGATGTGAACAGTGACTTGACCATAGAGTTCTAGCATAGTTGCAGAAGTCTAATGGTCCGCAACCATTTGAAAATGTTATTGTCCCTTAGGGTTGCCAAGCGGACAGCATATACATTGGCACACACACAGCCCACCGCAAGCCCGCAGGCATTCCATCCATTTGAGGTCTCCTGGAGCTCATCTCCGGGAGAGAAGAGAGATGCAGTCTCAATCGGCTGCATCGCCGAACGAAAGCTTCCAGTCAAACCCATCCACCAGAGACCTTCAGCAAGCCCCCGCGATGAGCAACCACATGGCTGAGTCGGCTTACCACTACGATCCGACAAAGATCGAAACCAACTTCAGCAGCGCGAACATCAAGCTTCTCCGCCGTGTGATCGACAAAATGATGTCGTACCAAATGGGCCGAATCAGGTCCATAGGGTTTGATGGCATTCTTGAGATCCCGGAGTGTGACAAGCTTGACAGACGATTCTTAGTCTTCTTGGTGAGTCTGGTTCGTGTCATTGACAAGGCTCTAGTCGATGGGCATTCGAACTCGACGCCGATAGGCGCGAGCTCGTTCAGCAAGATCATGGGCGTGCCAAGCGGAGATCTCATCATCCAGCCATGAATGTATCAAGATGGAGATCTTAGCGAGGACGACAAGGTTCTGGTATGTGTATATCTGTGTTCGCACGTACGTAGTAAATGCAACCTTAATTTCATTGGTAGTCGCCGACTCATGCATGCTCTATCGGCCGTTTGCAGTTTGCATCACTGTCCAAGAGACACCGTTGCAGTAGGGTGCTGGAGGCCAAGTGTGTTGTTTTGCATCTTGGAGATAGTCAAAACCACAACGGTTTTTCGTCAAGTGTGTTGTTTTAACCTTCAACAAGGACCGGTCGTAGTCAAACTGTCAGGCGAACACGGCGGCTCGGCCCGTTTTTGGGCCCGGCGATCGCAGGCCGAACCCGGCGCACTGGGGGCGCTCGGGGGCTCCAGCGCAAGGGAAAAGCACACCTGGGGCCACACTGTCAAGCGAAAAGTCAAGCTGACCGTCCAGATTCGCCTCCCACCCTCCCCCGACGCTCGGACGCCACCCTGCTGATCCCGGCGCCGCCCACCGCCCACCGCTGCTAGATAGGCCATTCCCCGCCAGAAAAGAGAAGGGGTTTTGCC